>NC_087064.1:59856782-59918717 GCF_963678635.1 Symsagittifera roscoffensis
GACTGAGTCTCCTCATAAATGGCAATCTTGTGTACACTCGCGGTATATATATGCTCGCGTTGGTATTTTAATACAGACCAACAAAAAATCAATCTCTTCCTGCATGTGCCCAGCCGGTTGTGCACACCACTATAGCAATTCGCCAATTGTATGAATAAAACTGCTTGTTTCCTTATGCTGCACTAAAAAATCGTTCCAAATTGAATAGGCAGCTAATTGATTTTATTGTTCCGACTTTCGGTACGAAAGTAACGGAATATTTGTGCTCGGGGTGGGTTTTTTTTTTCTTCAGACAAATTTCGACTTTTTAACTAGCCATTTTTGACGGAATTTTTTTTATATCATTCAAAAGATATTGTTGTCCTGAGCTTAAATTTGAAAAGATATTTCACCTGTGATCATTTTTCGTGGAGTTATGAGGGTTTAAAGATTGCCATGTTGGTCATTTTGAGCAATTTGGGACAATTAACGCGCGATATAATTCGCGCTATTAACGCGTAAGCCGTCTTATAAATCGTTCCAAATTGGTTGAAAGAAGCTTCTTTGCCTTAATTGGTTTGTTACAAGGAGCTAAAACTATCTTTTTGTACTTTATATGGCGTGTGGGGTTATGATTTTCATAAAAAACTTCAAATTTTAGAAAAAAAAAGTTTCATTTTATTTTATTTCATTTAACTTTTTTATGCTATTACTGCTGCTCCATAAACCTTAAAAGGCAGTCGGAACATTCAGGGCTTCGCCCTGATACGAGCAGTCTTGTTAACTTCATGCACGACTCAAATTGAAACACTTAATTTTTGATATTATCAGTCCAAAATTATTAATTTTGCCAATATTCTTTTTGAAAAATTATCCGAGCCGAATTAAAGGGCAATTGAAACATTCAAGGTTTTGCCCTGATACGAGCAATTCTTTCTTCATTATACGGAGATAAATGTTAGGAAAATCGTTGCCCAATGAACGCATTAGTCAAGATTCAATTTTGTTTGGCTATTGGTTTTCTTCAGTGGCCCTTGAAAACCTATTTTCTAATTGATAAAATAAAATTGAACAAGAAAACTTTTCAAGTGACAAAAAAAGTTCATAAAAATATGCGTCATGTTTTAATAATGCATAAAATTGAACAAGAAAACATTTCAAGTGACAAAATAGCTAATAAAAACTTGCGTCATGTTTTAGCATTTGGAGATTGCCAAGATAAAAAAATCCACAAAATCCTGAAACATTGAAAGAAACTAATTTTTTTGGAGGTGACTTTTTCGAAAAATTTTTTAAACTTTTCAAAATTTTATTAATTCTCGCGTTTTATTACAGAGAAATGATTTGAAAAAAAATTTGAGCTTACAATTTTTGTAACGAGTTTCAAAGAAAACGGAAAATTTATGCTCGGTGTAGTCTTTTTTCAGTCAATTTTTGCCGATAGAAATAATAGTTTTCAAAAAAAAAATTGTAACCGTTGAAAGTATCAACTTTCTGAGTTAAAATTGAAAAAGATATTTTACCTCCGATTATTTTTTGTAAAGTTCTGGGAGTTTAAAAACTGCCAATTTTCTGGACTAAATTATGCGAGCTTAGAATAATTTATTCATATTGCTGAGAGCGTAATGCGAATTATTTATGCGTGGCAAATTATCCCGCACAACAAAAGTGTGCTAAAATAAATTGAATCTAGCAAATTGGTCGTATTAATTTCGTACGACTCAGAACTTGACACTTTGATAATGACCAAAATTTATAGTTTTTCAATATTTTCTTTTACCAAAACCTATTTGATATAAATTAAGGGACAGTCGGAACATTCAGGCCTTTGCCCTGATATACGAGCAATCTTGTTCTATATTGGCGCGAAAGAGAGTGAATGAAAGTTTTAATTCTAGACTCCTTCTGATAAAACTGTAGATGTTCTTAATAGCAATCAAAGTGGTCACTGAGGGGTCAAACTACTAAGTGAGGCTGAAAATCCTCACCGGAACAAAATTTATTTCAAAAAAAATCAGTTGATTTTTCTTTAAAAACAATTTTTGTTCTGACTGGAAGCTTTTAAAAAAACTTCAATATCTTTTAATCAAATAGCTTTTAAATGATTTCAGCATTTTACCTATGTAGATGCAGAGAAAACATGCAAAACAAAAAAAATATATTCGTTAATTTCATCTGTTCAACATCAAAGTTACAATTTCTTGGTCCCGCTCATGGGAAAAATGTTGAAATAGCAAGAAAAATGGTCTGGTAGTAAAAACCTTTTTCGTCCCATTATAATACGAAAAACATGTCTAGTCTAAATTGTTTTGTCCCATTGTAACTTCAATTGTCTGTAGGATATTGATGAATTCGAAATCAAAGTAAGTGTCTCTCTTTTTGATAGCCTCTTCTCCCCTTACCCTCATAAATCCCTTCCCTTATTATTGATTTTGGTGGAACGATTACACGCCAGACTGATTTGGGAAAATAAAGACTTTTCTTTCCCGTCCTGAATGTTTACCACGAAATCCATAACTCAGCGATATTTGCAGATTTCACCAGTAATCCAAACCCTATGTTTATTGTCAGTAGAACGAAATTGATACTTGTCAATTTTTCCTTGGCATCAGGTTCACATTTTTTGATCAAATAATAGAAATTTGATAACTTCATCTTAAATTGATTGTAATAGTTAAGTTATCAGATTTATAATGAAAACTACTTGAAAAATATTAAGGTGGTAACGATTCTAATCAAGTTCCGTCAAAAATAGTCAAAAATGATTAGTATTAATTCTAACTAAACTTGCTAAATAGTTAGAAATAACCATAGCCTATTGGTAGAACCTGTATAAACACTTCTATTTCCCACACAAATTCCACTGATACATTTACTCTTAAAAAATTTCCGTAGATGACTAAAAACAGCGTTGAAAACCAGAAAATTTATAAGCAATTTTTTTAAAGGACGAAAACACCACGCAGAGAATTTTCCGGCTCAATTTTGTGATTGACACAATTTCGAAACACTTAAATGTAAAATGAACATTTTTTTCAGGAAAAATTATAACTGATTGTTTTTCAAACACTTAATTTGGTGATTCATAATATCAAAACTCCAAGTCGCCGCTTTATCAGTTATGCTAATCTAGGTTCTTGAAAAAGTGACAATATCAGATAAAGTAACAGGTTCAGTTTTTGCCTATCTGTCAGCAAAATGAACCATCGGATGGTATTTAAGAAAGCAATTTGCTAATCATGCAATAAGTTCAGTAATGCAGATGAGAGTGATAAAAAAGTCAATCATGTTGATAAAAGCTTCATAGAGATAAAATTAACAGTTGGCTTCTTTTAATGATAGAACATCTTTTTTCAAACAAAGCAAGTTTCTGTATTCAACATGGGCGGATCTAGGAGTTTCTCGAAGGGGGATTTTCAAAAGTTTTCTGAAAATTTTATCGGCCTTTTTGTTGTCTAACTTGAATTTTCGAGCGCTCCCGGAACACTATAAAGACCCTTTTTGGCAAAATTTTCTGCGACACAGGCAATTAAAAAAAAAGGGTCGAAAAAACCGAAAACTTTGACAAAAAGCGCGTTTGTTTTTGGCGCGCGTTCCCCTTGAAAAGTTTTATATACTGGCGCCCAATTTATTACCACTTACGCATAACCGAGAAATATGAATTGAAGTAAGCATTTTTCAAACTCTTTCAACCATTAAATTTTTTGTAGATACAATTGATATGAAGCTTAAACAGGAGTGCTCCTATGAGAGCGAGCCCCGAATGTTCCGACTGCCTTTTAAGGTTTGTGGTGGTAGTGCTAGTAATAAATACGACGAAGTATATGGCGTGTTGATTATCCAAAAAAACCAAACTGGTAACTTTCAAACCCTCGTAATTTTACGAAAAACGATCATAGTTAAAATATTTTTTTAAAATTGACGTCTGCATCAAAATTTTCCTCATTATAAAAAAATTTTAGCTGAAATTGGTAATTAAAAATTCAAATTTTGGTTTTAAAAAGTCCAAGAAAAAAACAGTATGAGCACAAACATTCCGTCACTTTCTTCAAGCTCGGAACAAAAATTTTTTTTCCCGGTTTTTAATTGAACAAAGTCTGCACACCTTTATGTCAAACTTATAGCCTTGCACTTTTCGCCTGGTTACAAAAACCGTGTACAAATCAAATAAATTTCCTCATAACAAAGTATATTTTTTATTAGATAAAGTTATGTCTTATGCTTTGCACTTGTAAAAAAAAAGGTAATAAATTGCCTTTTAATTTGGATTCGGTTTTCAAAACTGGATAATTTCTCTTCGTGTTTTCCTCACGCAACTTATTGCGTTGTTAAAGTTTTAACTTCAGAAAAAAAAAACAACAAAAAAAAACATTTTAAAATCCATCAGGCTCCCGACGAAAAGGCGTAGTTCTTATTTACTTGGTAAAATCATTGTTGATTCCATATTCAAAATTTTTATGAATCATAGTATGGCAAAAATGCACATATTTTGGTTGCCGTTTGCCATGTTCGATCGGCCTAGTTTTGGGGCAAATAACAGGGGGAAAACGCTCTATGCTCTGATCACCGCTATTATATTATTTTCAGCTTTGATTAGTGGTTTAAAAACTTGCCCTGTTTGCATGACAGTTTCAAGCGCGATTTTGTTTGCGTTCAGGGAAAAACTTTTAAAAAAGATTACTTAATCAGTGTGAAACCCTGAGCAGATTAAATTTTAGTTTAACAAACATAAAAAAATAAACCAAAATTCAAACAAAATCCCACTATGCAATGTTAAGATTAAAATGATATTTTTTTTGCCTCTAGTAACGCGTTTCAGAGACTAATCATTTTGCTTTAGTTGAAATTGGATAGTTTTTTTCATATCAATTGAAAATTTTTTTTTGAAATTCGTAAAATGAACTGTTGACTTTTAAGAGTTGAAAACCCCACTAAGCGCAAACATTATTTTTTCCTAGAAGCCTGAACAAACATCAGAATACTAGTAGATTTATTTTGAGTTTTTAGTGTCGTTTTAGCAAAAATTTTTTTGCTATTCTAAAAAAAAATTATTCCTGGTTTGTTCTTTAAATGATGCTAACAAAAAATAGCAGAATGATTTAACCGGAATGCTAAGTTGTAAGAACCAATTTAACCAGATTTCTAAGAAACCAAGATTTTTGTATCAGGGCGAAGTCCAAAAAAGTCCGATTGTCGAAAACAAATATATTTTTGAATATTCTTCCCGCACCCTAATGTAAACACATATTGATGTATTTCTCATCTATTAACTGTTAAATGGAGCAATTAGCGAACCTCAATTCAATATGAAAGAATTCCTGAGCCGGCTTACCTCGCCGAATTTGATACGCTCATACAAAAACGTAAGCTTGCCAAGCATTTTTTATCCTGAATAGGGAACACTAGCAAATTTTAAACCCACAGAAATTCAAACAAGACTGCTCGTATATCGGGGTTAAGCCTTGAATGTTCCGACTGTCTCTTAGTTCATATCGAATAGTTTTTGGGAAAAGAAAATAATGAAAACGTATTCATTTTGGGCAATATCAATGTGTAAAATTTTAAATCGTGCAAAATTAGTACGACCAGTTAGCTAGCCTCAATTCAATTTGAAACACTTTTGTTGCGCGGAAAAATTCGCGACGCATAAAACTTCCCGATACGCTCTCAGAATTAATGAATTAATTCTTCAAAACGCGCATAATTTAGTCCAGAACATTGCAAATTTGGCAATTTTCATAGTGAAATATCTATTTTTATTTGAACTCAGGAAGTCGCTAACTTTTATTTTCAATGGAGTATCAAAAAATTTTGTTGAAAATTATTATTTCGATTGGTGAAAATTGACTGAATAAAAAACCACACCGAGCATAAATATTCCGTTTTCTTCGAAAGTTTCTTCGAACAAAGACTGACCACAGGTGAAATACTTTCTTAGGTTTGCGCTTAGGGCATCAATATTTTCCAGATGCCATAAACAATTTATTTAAAATTTCAAATTTTCAAGCCGAAATTGTTCTGCATGCAAATTTGATTACTCTGTATATGGGTATATATGGGCAAAATCCTGAATGTTCCGTCTGTCTTTTAATTGATCTCAAAGAAGTTTTAGTAGTTTTTTCGCAAAGTTTTTGCAACTGGCTTGTTAGCATCTACCATTTTTTCTTTCCATAAACTAATCTGGCGGAAGGAAAAATTGGGATTTTGATCAAAAACCATGTTTCTGTTTGCGTTCAAACAGACATTTTAGGAAATATGAGCAGCCATTGTTGAAAACAACTCAAATTAAACGACTCCTTCTTTTTCCTTGATATCCATTAGGACCAATTTTGTCATCTCTGATGCTCTTTAAAATCGTTATTGTCACATTTGATGATTGAAAAATTCTTTGAACTAGTAAAAAGAAGGTAATAAAGTGCCTTTTAAATTGGATTCCGTTTTCAAAACTGGATAATTTCTCTTCGTGTTTTCCTCACGCAACTTATTGCGTTGTTAAAGTTTTTTACTTCAGAAAGAAGAACAAAAGTTTTAAGACCCATCAAGCTCCCGACAAAAAGGCGTAGTTCTTCTCTACTTGGTAAAATCATTGTTGATTTCCATATTCAAAAAATTTATGAATCATAGTATGGCAAAAATGCGCACCTTTTGATTGCCGTTTGCCATGTTTGATCGGCCTAGTTTTGGGGCAAATAACAGGGGGAAAACGGTCTATGCTTTGATCGCCGATATGATTTTATTTTCAGCTTTGATTAGTGGTTTGAAAATTTGTCCTGTTTGCATGACAGTTTCAAGCGCGATTTTGTTTGCGTTCATGGAAAACCTTTTAAAAAAGATTACTTAAGTGTGAAGCCCTGAGCAGTGTAAAGCCCTCAGCAGATTAAATTTTAGTTTAATAAACATAAAAAAATAAACCAAAATTAAAACAAATCCCCACTATGCAATGTTAAGATTAAAAATATATTTTTTTTGCGTCTAGTAACGCGCGACAGAGACTAATCGTTTTGCTTTAGTTGGAATTGGATAGTTGTTTCATATCAATTGAAAAAAAAATTTGTTGAAGTTAGTAAAATGAACTGTTGACTTTTATGAATGTTCTGTCTGTCTTTTAATTGATCTCAAAGAAGTGTTAGTAGTTTTTTTGCCAAGTTTTGGCAACTGGCTTGTTAGCATCTACCATCTTTTCTTTCTGTAAACTAATCTGGCGGATTTAAAAATTGGGATTTTGAACAAAAACCATGTTTCTCTTTGCGTTTCAAATGGAAGTTTTAGGAAATATGAGCAGCCATTATTGAAAACAACTCAAATTAAACGACTCCTTCTTTTCCTTGATATCCCTTAGGACCCATTTTATCATCTCTGATGCTCTTTAAAATCGTTATTGTCACTCTGATGATTGAAAAACTCCTCCTCAAAATCGTTCGGTGCTCTTTAAAATCGTTCACCTCTGATGATTGACAAATGCTTTTTAAAATTGTTAATATCATTAAAAAATTAAATGTAAAAATAAAAAAAAAAGTTTTTTTTTCTAAAATTTGAAATTTTTTCTGAAAACCATCCCACACCGCCATATAAAGTACAAAAGGATAGATTTCGCTCCTTGTAACAAATCAATTATGGCAAATAAGCTTCTTTCAATCAGTTTGGAACGATTTCTAAGACGGATTGACTCTCCGCTTACGCGTTAATAGCGCGAAATATATCCGCGCGGTAATAGTCCCAAATTGGCCAAAATGGCAATCTTTAAACCCCCATAACTTTACGAAAAATGATCACAGGTTAAATATCTTTTCAAATTTGAGCTCAGGACAAAAATAACTTTTGAATGATACAAAAAATTCCGTCAAAAATGACTAGTTAAAAAGTCGAAATTTGGCTGAAGAAAAAAACCCACCGCGAGCACAAATATTCCGTTACTTTCGATAGAAAACTCGGAACAATGAATTTACTAGCCAGAAAACCAGCATGAAAGCAAGACGCGCAGAAAAAATGAACGTAAAATACGACAACTTTACGAAATTTCTGTTAAACGCATTTTTTCTCCTTGTTATAGAACGGTTTTTTACTTCTTCGTGTTAAACGGTTGAAGAAAAAATCTCTTATTTTCAAAAGTTTAATTTGAGTTCTTAGAAAAATAATTTAAAATGTCGGAAACTACGGGATTCAGATTTGGATTTCCCTCACACCTAAGAATGACTTGATTTCTGCTACTATCATGTTGTTTTTAAAAATTAGGTAGCAAAAACTTCGCTTGAATCAATCGTATCGAAGTCGGAGCAAAAATGTAATTCTGAGGGGTATCTAATAAACTGTGGAACGCTCTTAAACTTTGAGAAGGATACGCCAGAGTTCCTTCTCATAAGCTGATGTATGAAAATCGAATGGAAAAGGAACGAACATTATATATGGTAATTATACTTCTATGACAGCCAAAACTATGCTGTTTTCCTTGCTGACCGTTGTCCCCGGTGTTAGCTGAGGTTTTTAAATTTTGTGACAAATTGGAATGTAAGCCGATGCATCAAGCAACACGAGCTTATTCAATTTATCAAAAAAGAATTATATGAGTGCAAAAACGTTGAAAATCAAGCACCTATCTGGTCAATTGGCCTAATGTTTTTGTTGGCTGTATGCATTTCCAAACGAGTAACAGGGGAGCGTAGCTAGGAATTCACATCCACTACTTTATATTAGAAAATTAATATTAGAATCTTCATTTTGTTTTTGCGATGTGAAATGAGAAATCCAGAGAAATTCATAGTCACAAATGGATGCCTAAAACTAAAGCAGAAGTAATGAAGTTAGATTTTAGGTGGTGCTATATTGAATTAGGTGTTAGATTGCTTAATATTTTTTTCATGCTTTACTTCATGAATTTTGAGTAAATTTGAATAAAAAAGTTGTTGTATAACGGGTCTAAGGGGGGGGGGGGGTTATTCTCATGATGAAGGCACCAGTTGATGGAAATTTTTCTACCAATGAGAATCGTTAGACGTTCTTATTGCATGTCTACACATAACAGTCCCATGAAAAACCGTCCAATTCAAAACAATCTGGAAGAAATTTGAACAACAACGAAAAAAAAAACAGTCTCCAATACAAAGCAGTTCGGAAAAAAAGTTTCTGTGACAATTATTTTTAAAAGCCGGTAGGCCCAGAATTGTCTTTTGTTCAACTTAAATAAAACAAACAAAATAGAGACCGCCGCAATCGCGTCAACGTGTTGCGAACTTGCCAACAGAAGTTAGGACTCTGTATGAAAACAAGAGCCGGTTATCACCGCACAGAGCGCCCACCGGTGACCTTAAGCCGACAGTCGGCTTAGTAGTCTTTGACTTCTTAAAATGAGTTTGTAATGTTTTGTATCGGCCTGGTTTTTGTCTTTGTTACTTATCATTATTTTCAGACCTCTTTGTATTGGACTATTTTGTATATGCACCCTCTATTTGCACAAATCAAGCCAAAATCAGCAAAAAAGTAATTTGAGCAATTTTGCTATCTTTTGCTGTGCAGTTTCTTAAAATATCGATCAAATTTTGGATTTTAGTTTCCAATTATTGTTCCGACTTTCGATACAAAAGTAACGGAATATTTGTGCTCGGAGTGGTTTTTTTTTCTTCAGACAAATTTCGACTTTTTAACTAGCCATTTTTGGCGGAATTTTTTTAATAGCATTCGAAAGCTATTGTTGTCGTGAGCTCAAATTTGAAAAGATATTTCACTTGTGATAATTGTTTGTAGAGTTATGGGGGTTTAAAGATTGCCATTTTGGCCAATTTGGGACAATTAACGCGCGATATATTTCGCGCTATTGACGCGTAAGCGGAGGATATTTAATCCGTCTTAGAAATCGTTCCAAATTGGTTGAAAAAAGCTTCTTTGCCATAATTGATTGTTACTATGAGCGACATCTATTCGTTTGTTCTTTATATGGCGTGTGGGGGAACGACTTCATAAAAAAAATCAAATTTTAGAAAAAAAAATTTTCATTTTATTTCTATACTTTTAATTTTTTAATGTTATTACTGCTCCATAAACCTTAAAAGGCAGTGGGAACATTCAGGGTTTTGCCCTCATACGAGCAGTCTTGTTCAATTTGGTTTTCAATTTTGATTTCAATTCAAGAAGTTAGTTTTTTCACTGCATCTTATATCCAGAATAAAAATCATTTATCTGCTGACTTTACAATCAACCTATTTTTTTCTTTCAATTGCCGAGACTTAGTTGCTTAGTGTGAAAGTTTGCTATATCTTTGAGATTTTTCACTCAATTTCAATTACTATCATTCAGTTTCTCCGTGATAAAGCAAGCCACTACGGCGAAGTTTTGAAGGAGCCGACAGCCCTTTATATGGTCTCGAATAATTTTTTGATAATCATTAAACTTAGGTTGCAACAAAAAGTACAATAAAACTACAGTTTATTCTTTATTTTGAAGGCCTGAAGGATTAGACTGCTGCTTAGAGACTTTGAAACAAGTTTTTGTTTTCTTAATAAAAAAATGAGAAATTAGAAAAAACTGTATAAAAATTGTTTATGTTTTCTTTTCTTTTCTTCATTATATCTCACAATAAGTAAACTTGAGAAGGATAACGCTTTATTTAGAGCAAAAAATTGGCCCTAGTTAAAATTGGAACGAATTGGTTTGCCGTTTACGCTTTATATATATATCGCTTTATCTCAAAATATATTGCGCGTTAATTATCCTAAATTGCTCAAATTGGCAGTGTTAAAACCCCTAAAAATTTTTTTAATGTTCACGGTAAATTACATGTTTTTTCTAGTTGTGTTCTTTTTAGATGGTACCGTCAAAATGATTAACTAAAATATCGAAAATTGCCTGGAGAAAAAATCACCCCGAGCGAAACACTCCGTGTATCTTATTGTACAAATGTTAAATTTTTGTTCAGACTCTTGGCAGGTTTTCAAACAATTTGCACTTTTTGTTCTGACCACTTGAACAATGTGAGGAACTTTGTATTCGGGTGCGTTTTAATTCTTTATATTTTTGTTTTCCACGTAAAATCAGGTGCCACAAATGATCATCGGAATCAAGCTTTTGATTGAACGATACTAAATAATTTGAAAAAGTTTCTCAGTATTGAAAACAACCTGTTTGAATTTTGGTCCAGTTTCGAGCATTAAAGGTTCGTCCAAATAAAATGTGCAGGCTTACAATAGCTTAATCATGCCTAATTTAAGCCGAGAAAACTTATACTCACTCGAGTAAAGTTTTTTTTTAGTTTCTTAGCGCCATTTTGGGGATCAAAAACTTCAAAAATACAAAAATTTACAATTTTACTATTTTACAATTTTTTCTACATAAACTGTTTCTAATTGGCCTATTTGACTATCGCTGTCGGTTATATCTAATTGTTTGTTTTGTTCAGATCTTCCTGCATACCACAAAGAAAAAAAACGACGCTAATTTGAAAAAAAAAGTTTTTTTTTTAAACTATGGTCGGAACATTCGGTGCCATTTGCACCGTAACCGGCTATTCTTATCTTTCCAATTTTAATTTTTTTAAAAAATATCATGTAAAAGGTTTAAATGTCCTTGGGTGGGAGTTTAATGGAGGTTTCGCGCAATTTTCGAGCTATTACTGCGTGTTTAAATGAAGCAGCAGAATCGTTGATAAATTTTTCACGAATAATTGTGTTGCTATAACAGTGACGCGATCAATTGTTTCGCGTTTATCAAATGCAATTACCATGTTTCTCTCTGAAGGCATTGAAGACGTTGCTGTTTTCTTGTGCTTCCGAGAAGGATTTCCTAATCTTGAGGGAGAAAAATTTCACTGTGAAACAAAAATGTCTCTTCAAAAAACAATCCCCAATTAGAAAACAACGTTTTTCTTCTTTTCTGCCTTTAGTTCTGAGGACATTAAGGAGAAAAACAGATTTCGGGTTGTCAGAAGTGCGATTGTAGCAGTTTTTCAGGAAGCTTCTGTGGATTGATTTATTAATCACTTCATAAAAGTGGCGGATACTTTTATCTCAATGGCTATTAGGGGTGACAGAGGCAATGTTGAAAATGCTTCGAGTATTATTACAATGTGATAATTCATAAAAATATTTGCTGGCTCTGAATAATTGAAGCTGGACTGGTGATTTTTATTTAGACCAAGTCCAATTTTTTATTGCTTGTAAAAGTTAGAATGCATTTGAAGTCTTGTTTTTGTAAAGCCAGAATTTGTTAAGAGAAAAGAAAGCTAGAGAGTAATAATAAGTTTGGGATCTTGGGGCAGACTATCTACTCAAAAGGGCGAAATTTGTAACATAAGGTAACTCATTGGGCATTTGTCTTGTTAGCAAGTTCCTGAATTTAGGTTAGACTTTTTAACTAGCAATTGTTTTACCGTGCTTTGAGTAAATATGCGTTATATGGTATCTGCAGACTTTCCTGATTAAGTTAAACCAAACGGTTTTTGCTATTAAACGAAATTCTTCGAAACATAAACCTTCAAAAAAGAGATCATTGTTTATGCTACAAGCAAAGACTCTTAAAGAATCTTAAACGGTAGAGTCTCCTATAACGAACATCCTCTTAATTTAGCTGATAATTTCTACGAATTTTCTCCAGTTTTTCACGGATTACGTACTTTGAATTTGAGCTCAACCGGTACGAAAATCGAAAATTTAACCGTAATCGCAACTGAGAAAGGTATGCCCAATCATGTGTGTACGTGATGGAAGACCACTTTCTTAAAAGGTCACTGTTGTAGGCGAATCATCTCTGATTTGGTTTATGTTTATCCGCTTAAGGAACACGGCGGTCGGAACAATGAGAACATGCATTTTTAAAGCTATCCTTGTTCTTTTTCATTCGGTAGAAGCTCAGAAAGTCTGCTTTACAATTTTGTCTGCTATTGTTCAGAATATTTTCCCATCATAACAATAGAAACTGAAGAAGTGGCAAATATTGTTTCTGTGGTTATGATAGAATATGAGCTAGATTTCGATTCATTTCCCTGTTTGCCGTAGGCGTTCTATGAGCCATCGTAGCTCATGCGTGATTCATGGAGCATTTTGTGCCATAATTTGCTTCTTTGGGGTTTAATTATTAAATACACTATAAAGCAAGGAAACAAACTTTTAAGTAATAACACCTGCAAAATTGCAAGGCAGCAGATTTCATTCAGTTGTTTTAGAAGATTTTTGAACATTTGTTATTTCCAATTAGCCACTTTTCCACAAAACTCATTCAATTTTTACGTACTAATTATCATATAAAAGCATTTTCAAAGCTCTTAAATTGCCCAGAAATTGAATGAAAACAAAGACTTTTGATGACAAAATTTCATATTCTTTCTTTCTTTCAGAAGATCTTTTAATTAGCTGATTTTGTCGCAAAACCAGTCGAACATAGTTTGAGAAAAAAAGATTGCGAGAAATCAATGAGGAAAAGTATCACAAAAGAAAATTTGAAGGCATTTTTAAGGAAATGGTTAAAATCTTACAGGGTTTTTTGATTAATTTGTTTTTTTTTGCTGTCACGGATAGTTAATGTGCTTGCTTCTGTGTTAAGGAAAAAATTGAGCGAAATCGAAGAATACCTAAAGGTAATCTCTATTTAAAGCTCGATTTATCACAAAAACAATAGAAAAAGATGAATGAAATGAATTCGAATATAATCAAATGAACAGAGATGAGAGCCAACTATTTATAAATATGAAGAAATGTATTTATATGAAGAACCTTTTGAAACTGAGAAATCCAAATACGGAAGATTTTTGACATTAACAATCAAATCAGTCTTTGTAGTTTTTCTTCAGTAAGTTTGAGGGCCGCATTTTTTTCTCATGAACGAGCAGATATCCCATTGCCTCCGTACAGTCCGGACTTAAAACCTCTTGACTTTTGAATCTGGTCAAAACTCAATAAGAATCTCGAAAATTAAATGGGAAAACTCAAGATTTTCAACTGAGCTTTCTGATTGCGTTGAGACAGTGTCTGCGATGCTTGCAGGTCGAAAAACCCGCGGTGCTACCCGAATTGTTTGAAATTTAACGCAACTCTGTTTTTCAAAGAACGAAGGTCAGTTTCCAAAAGTCTTTGAAAGGCACTGAACACGTAGTGATGAAATTTAAGATATGTTCCAGCTGCAGAAAAATTTCCAGCTTTTTGTTCTGTTAGTTACGAGGAAATCAATTTTTTTTATTTCACAAAGCGTGAAGACAAACTTTGTGGTTGAGTTTGTCTCGAAATGGGAACTTTACTCCTTTTTTGAATACTTTTTTGAGTATCGATTTTGAACCCCATTTGTTTGAAAACGTTTCTATACTATGGTAATGTTAATTTTTGTTTTGTTTTTGTAGAATTCTACATAAAAAGAATATCAGTTTTTGTGTTCTTCCTACCTTTTGAAGTATTTGTCAATTTGAACAAGATTGTTAACTACATCTGTAACATAGGTAATTCTGATGCAAATAATTTGCATTACAATAGAGAGTCGCCCGCTCCCTCAATAATCAAATCTCGATTCTTTAATTTATCTGTTAATTCTTGATACTTGGTATTGTAAAATTGTGCAAATAGTAGATTATATTTCGCTGGTCATTTTACTGAAATACCTGTTGAATTTTCAACCATAATTTAAGTTGTAACAATCGAAGGTCCCTTTTTTTGGCAGCTTAAGTGTTAAAAATTTTGTTTACGTTTCAACTTTCAAAATGATTTTTCTTATTTACTAAGAAGTGAAAACAGTGAGCTCCGTTTTGTATACATGGCGGATTAACAGATTGTTTCCAAAATTTGGGTGTTTTTTCCAGAACAAAATTATCATTTGATAATTGAGCCAATTCAAAATTACTGTCTAATTAGTCTCTGTAATCATTTATGTACAATATTAAGTTTGAACAAGACTGCTCGTATCAGGGCAAAGCCCTGAATGTTCCGACTGCCTTTTAAGGTTTATGGAGCAGTAGTAACATAAAAAAATTAAATGCAACAAAAAAGAATGAAAAAAAAAAATTTCTTAAATTTGAATTTTTTTATGAAATCATCTCCCCACACGCCAAATAAAGAACAAAATTATATATTTCGCTCATTGTAACAAATCAATTGTGGCAAATAAGCTTCTTCCAACCAATTTGGAACAATTTCTAAGACGGATTAAATCTCGCTTACGCGTTAATAGCGCGAAATATATCGCGCGTTAATTGTCCCAAATTGACCAAAATGGCAATCTATAAACCCACATAACTTTACGAAAAAAGTTCGCAGGTAAAATATTATTTCAAATTTATGCTCAGGACACCAATAGCTTTCGAATGATATAAGAACTTTTTGTCAAAATTGGCTAGTTAAAAAGTCGAAATTTGTCTGAAGAAAAAAAAACCCACCCGAGCACAAATATTCCGTTGCTTTTGTATCCAAAGTGGGAACAACAAGGATAGCCGTTTACTGTGCAAATAGCATAGAATGCTTCTATAGTTAGTCTTAAAAAAAACTTTTTTTTTCAAATTAGTGTAGTTTTTTCTGTGTGGCGTAATAAAAAAAATCTTATTGAAAAAAATAGAAACTAGGCATGTTCAACAGTCAGAGTAAAACAGGCCCATTGTAAAACAGTTTTTGAAGAAAAAGACTTAAAAAAACAAAAAAATCATAAGAAAAACATGTACTTTTTTTCGCAGAACTGTTATGAATTTTTTGAAATTTTTGATTTTTGAACTTAGTTTTCACGGCTTAAATAAGCTATTTCAAGCCTGCTCGCAGACCTTATTAGTTTGAAATTATTTTTCAAATTATTTTTAAACTGATACTTGAAAACCATGTTTTAAGAAATTTCAGTCATTTTTTTTTCTCATTTTGACCTTTATCTTCTTTTTTTTGCATTCTTTCCCAATGTTGTGAAGTTTTGGTTGAAAACCACAAAATTTCGTTTCTTCACAAAAAATTTTAACAAAGAATGTGATGTATGTTTTAGCTAAGCTCAGTAACTGCTTTTACTTTCTTCGCGTTTTTTATTTTCATGGGGTTTTTGACTGCAATCATTGCCAATTTTTTATCTCGAATCCAATTGATAATAGCTTAGAATTTTTTTTTCAGATTATGCCAAAATGACCAAAACTTCTTATCACACAAATTGCCAATACGATTTTTTTTTGTCATATATATGATCAATTTCATATAATTCAAAAAAAAATTATATGAAGTCACTATGATAAACAAATGACCATTTTACATAAAGAAATCTTGGGGTTGAGAAGAAAAAGTTTCACACATATTTGGTATTTGTGGTTTATTTTCTCGAGATAGTGTTTCACACTCGCCCAGTAGGTTGAATAAAAAGCGTAAGCTTTTGGTTCTAGGGCTCAGACCAATTATTTGATGCGGAAATTAGTCTTTTTTTATGTATTGCAGGAAAAACTTTTGATGAACTAGTGGAACAAATGAAGTATTAATTTTTGTTAATATTTTCTACATTGTTTATTGTAAGCTCGCTTTTTGTAAACTAGTTTTTTTAAAGACCCAAGAGTTAATGTTCTTGTGACAGATAGTTTGTTGAAACCTAATTTATCTTTTTCCAATTACATCTCGCTTCATGTAATTCTTCAAAAACAAATATGTTTTGAGGTAAACTTCTTTTTCAGCCGTGTTCTGAAGTGTTTCTCTAAAATTTCAAATTGAAACTTTTAATTGCAAGGTTTTTTTTTGCTATTATAGTCTCTTTGTTTTTGCTATAATTGTAATCTTTTCTAGAAAATAAACTCCGTGATTTTTGATGCAAGCTAATTTTAATTGACTTCTTACCCTTTTCCGCAAACGCTTTATTCTGAAATTGCTGTATTTTTAAGAAAAAAACCAATTTTTTATTGTTGAATCGTTATTGGGGGCTTAGTGCATAACCAACCAGTTGTCTGGAGCTTAAATATTACATGAAACTAGACAGTGGTAACTAAAGCGAGCCCCTAAGGTGTTACGTTTTGACAGAGTCTTTTCAACGAATTACTCTTCTGATTTAAATTATCCGGACAAAACGAACAAAATTGAAACTTTTGTTTTTCTCAAATTGAGCTAAGATTAGACAGAGAGTAGAGTGAACCGAATTTTTATGGCACTATTCAGTTTTCGAAAATCTTAACTAAATTTTTACCGTACAAATGGGTCATTTTGACTTTTTTAGTTAATCAAGAATTACGCTGAAACTACCACATAATTGATGATAAGATTATATCAAAAGAAGCAATTGTTCCTACTCAGCTCAACAATTATCTCAAAAAAAAATCTCTAAAATTTGCGCAAATGGTTTGAAAATTATTTTTAAGCAAAGATTTTGATATTTGTTTTGTAAAAACATTTAACAATTATGCAGAAATATATTCTTATATACAGATTTTTCAAGATTTTGCCCTGTTTAAACCTTGTTGGGCTGTGTAAGAGGCTTCTTTTGATATGACTTTCTCATCAACTAATACAGTAGCTTCAGCGTAATTCTTCATTAACTAAAAAATCCAAAATGGCTCAACTTTTGCGGTAAAATTTTTGTTGCATTTTCAAAATATAAATTGCACCAAGAAAATTTTGGTAAAATTCTAAGCAACTTTTGTTCTTTTTACTTTTTGTCTAATCTCATCGCAATTGGAACATCGCAATTCAAAAAACGCGTTTTATTTTTCCAATGTTGTGTTTTGCCCGGTTAATCTTAATCAGCACTGTATATTTTGAAAATTTTGATGCTCCACTTATCGACTTCATAAATTCTTTCATATCTACTTCCAAAACAATTAACTATTATAAGCAAAATTTGATATTAGAGGTATATAGGTCAACATTTCATAATTTTGAATCGATATAGTTTTTTGACCGATATAATTTTATTTCGTTTTTACATTCCTTTGTCTCTTGTTTGTTTCTCCTGATCAAAGCAATATTATTTTGAGCTTCACCTTCAGACATACAAAGATGATTCATTCATACAAAAATGAGGGTGTACATGTGGCCAAATCTGTTTTTTAATGAAAAAAGATGAAAGAAAGTAGAGCATATTTTTATTCTAAAAGCAGTCGTTGTTGTTGATGCAAATGAATGTCTGGGTGGATGGACTGTCTTTTGTGTCAGTTTCTTTTCCTTCCGCGGTCATCATAGAAAAACCACCCAAGCGATCAAAAAGATGAAACTAATAAACTAAAAATGGTGAAAGAGATCGAGAGATTGAAAACAAAATAATGAACTAAAAGGACATAAAAGAAGAGATAGCAATCATAAAACAGTAGAAAGAAATAGCTATCTTTATGGGGAGAATGCTTAACCAAATTCATTATGGGGAGAAAACGTCGTCTCGATCACCAAACTCCCACTCCGCCCACGACTAAATTTCGACTGATCTGAATCTTGGTCAGATCCGTGCTCCTAAAACCAGTCAGTTTTTCTATCGCAGCGCGCTCGCAGAATTTTTAAACTCCAAGAACAAAAAACACAGGTTCACTCAATTATTATTTTTTGCTTATGACCATCATTTGAATAATAATTATTATACATTTATAATAATTTAAAGCTGCAAACTGAAGTTATACTTGTTTTGAGTGATAATTATGGACGAGGCAAACGACACAAAGTCTGCATTTAATCAGATGTACAATCTTTTGGCGATGATTAATTTATGAAATTTTAAAGCCTAAATGTCTATGTACTTGTAGTGGAACAAAAACAAGTAGCCGAGCACTTGTTTTTGTTTCGTTAAAACTACACAGACTTTTAGGCTGTAAAATTTCATTATGCCTTAAAATAATTATCAATCAATCTGATTATGGACCGGTTGCTATCATTGGACCAAATATGAGATGGCGCTTGTATTGTTAAATATGAAAAAAGGAGGATAGGCCAACAAGCCGAAGCGCCAACAAACCGAAAACAAGGTTACCACTCAACAAGCCGAAAAATTATTATTGTTACGCAATACAACAATAGATTGTTACTGTTGTTATGTAATTGTTATGTAATTTTGATGTAATTTCGGCTTCAAGATATGGCGGATTTTTGAATATCTGTCGAAAGAACGTGTCTAATCACGGGAAAGCGTTTTCGAAGGTCAATCGAATTATATTTTCGTAGGATGGTCTTCCGAAGTTTTTTCAGCAGTAAAAAACATCATTTTGAATTTATTCAAATTGGCTATTATCAATACGCAGTTGATTTGTTGCAGAATTAGGAAATAAAGTTTTTTGGAGAAAAAAAATGACAGCTGTTATTTGTTTTCTTAATTTTTTTTATGCTAAACGACACATGAATATGCTGAGCAAAAAAGTTAGGGGCGACTCTGGTCGAGGTTTGTTATGTATGTTTCGACCGACTGCTCGATCAATAGACCAATATTGGTATGTTTCGGCCGTCTCGACCCAGGCCTGATGTTTCAACTTTGTCTTGGTCTTTATGTTTCGACCGACTCGACTTTATGCTGCACTTTTTAGCCATTACGAGGCCAAACTGTGCATTCTGTGCATTGTAATGGGTTTCGCAGCAGGCCCAAATCAGATTTGTCACGGAATCCGCAACATTTCTACATTCCTTTGATCTTCTTTGCTGTTTTGGATTCCTCAAACAAATACCTAAAACACTGTACCGTTCAAAATTGCTCCAAAAATAGGCAAATTTGCGGAACCCGCAACCGTAATCGCAGAATCCTGAACAGTTTGTGGAATCCACAAACGAATAATGCAACATGTGTATAGTTGAATTGAGCTGTTGCGGAATCCGCAACTGTAAGTGGAATCCGCAAACTGTAAGTGGAATCTGCGAATTCTAAGTGGAATCCGCAAATTGTATTTGTAAGTGGAATCCGCATTTTGGTTTACGAATTCTCTTTGCATATATGTTTGTGCAGTAGCGTTTAAAATTACTACGTTGATCAGCTACCAGTTGGAATGCCAAACGTTCGATCTCAGTTCCTGCCAAACACTCAACTTCAATCTCAATTCCTGTCAAACATACGCAACTTCGATCTCATCTCATTTCTTGTCAAACAAACCCAGCTTCAATCTCACTTCCTACAATAATTTCGATCTCAATTCCTGTCATCAATCTCAATTCATGCTATCTCAATTCTTGCAGTCTGAACAAATGGAAGTAAACTCATTCATCAGTTCATTTCAAGCCATTCGACTGAAATTTAAAAAATTAGATTAGTCCTTTTGAAATGTTTGCAAACTGCGAATCCAGAACATAGTTTGATAAAGCAACATTTTTAGGATTATATTTTCGTGTTTTTGAAATTAAAATTTAAATCTGCTGTATTTCAATTTTTGGTAATTTTCATCTAAAACCAGTTTGCTCAAATTAATTAAATAGATCCTTTACTACCCGTGAACAAAAAACTTCATCAAGATAATTGACTCCCACGAACAATTTTGACAGGCCGGCATGATTTTCAGACCATAACACATACTGGAAATAGTAAAAATAATACGGAAAATTAGAATACGGTTGAATTCAAAAGCTCAAATAAAAACAAACAGTCAAAAAAAATCAGTAAACAGTTCAAGCAGTTCTTTCTGGATGATGGCAGCTAAATAATAATTGTTTATTAATTGTGATTTAGCTATTCAGAAAGATTTGAATAGTTCACTCATGGTTTCACTCTGTCATCTCATCCTAAATACTATCTTCATAATTAACGCTCCCAAATACTGAATCCCAAATACGAATCCCCAAATACTGAATCTCAAATACTGAATCCCAAATACTGAACTAATTCCGACATATGTCAACCCAATAGTGAATTAACCATATTACCGAATTAACTCAATGAACTTACTCGGTTTTGTGTTTCCAAAACTATGATTCCAAAAACTGCTTGCAAATACTTAAGTGTGACATCCATCGATTTAGTTAACCAATGTTTTAAGATTGTTCGTGGATTCTGCTGACAATGGTTGAGTCATTGCTTTTAAATTTTGCAAATGCATATGCAAGTTCACTAATAAACAAATTTCTGAATTCCTTTACAGTTTACGGAATTCGTTTACATTTGCGGATTCCGTTTACAAATTTTGCGGATTCCACTTATATTTACGGATTCCACTAACATTTTGCGGAATTTGTTTGCAGTTGCGGAACCCAGAACAACTAGCTATAATTGCTTGTTGCGGAATCCGCAACAAATTAAATGTGCCGACAAAATTTACGTTACAAGTATATGTACGAGGTATCCACGTAAGTCTTGTAAGTGGAATCCACTCCCATTTTGGAACATGTTTAAATACTTGTCTCTGGAATTCAGGGACCAGGGACATACAGACACAAAATTGTGCGCCTATCCAGTGCACAGTTTGGCCTCGAAATGAGTCACTGTTGGGTCTTCTCGGCCATGGATTTTGGCCGAACTCTGACATGTATTCCTTTTGGTCAAAACATATATCGGAAACCTCGACATGGGCAGATTTCTGAAATTTTTAGGGGTATTAAGTGTGAAGATGAAAAGTGGAAAATCAGGAGCGGAATGTGAGAGGGGATATTTGTGCTGCCACTAATAAAAAGTAGGCAAAATATGTGAAAACTATATAATTATATAAATATAAACCTTATATAAATACTTAAAACAATAGATTAAGGCTAGTAAAGCATTGTTATAACGTAAATTTTTTTCTAAAGTTTAGGTTGAAAACATTCTCAAGGGCAGATTTTCCGTTGAATAATCATTAACCCTTGTTGAAAGGAAAAAATCTTGGAAATAAAAGATTTGCGAAGCCCTGAATGTTCTGACTGTTTTTAAGGTCTATGGAGTAAGTTTTACAGTAGGTCTGAACAGCGAGCAAAACAGCAGATTAATTTAGTCGAATTTAGTTCAATATGTTTCAAGACTTTGTCATTGAAAAAAAACGCGTTTCACGAGGAAAGCTTACAAATATCATAATTATTTCATTAATTTTTTCTATCGTGACTAATTGCTTTGCTCTGAATTTCTTACTTCGATCTTTCAGTCGGTCTAGAAGTTGAACCAAGCAGAAGAAAGAAAAATCCTGGATCTCCTTAGGGTCCAGTTAGAAAATATTTTAGCGAAAACTTGTTCCACTGTAAGACCGTAAATTTTAAAATTAAAATACTAGTGCTCAATTGAGCTAATCATGATATTAATCATGAAAATTATCCCCTTCATGCTAAAAATAAAAGTACTAACGTCGATAGCCGGTTACTGTGCAAGAAGCGCAGAATGCTCCGACCATAGTCTTAAAAAATCTACCAAAAGGTATCTTTTTCAAATGAGTATAACTTTTTCTGCATGATGTGACGAAAGGATCTGACTTAGACTATAATTTGGTCGTAGTCGACAGACAGAGTAATTTAGGCAAACCGGACAAAAATTTTTGAAGAAAAGAAAAACTTCAATTTTTCCATTTTTTTTTGCTGAAAAGTTTTGAATTTTTGAAGTTTTTGATTGCCAAAATGGCATTAAATACCTGCAAAAACTAATTCTACTCCAGTAAAATTAAAGTTAGGCATAATTAAGCCAATATGAACGGCCTAAATTAACCATGAATAAGCCTGCTCGGTGGCTTTCGTCGCCCGAAATTAGACAAAAAATCTAAAATTTCAAACTATTTGTTAATATCAATGACTCAAGAAACAGTTATTTCAAATACATTTAATTCTCATTTGTTACAAATTTTGACTAAATTGGTGAATTATTCATTCTTACCTGCATCCAGTTTCAAGCGCTAATAATCGATTATAATATGACTTTATTACCAGTCTGATGATTTTAACTTATTACTATGATTTTAACTTATTACTAATTGATTATATTCTTTTTTTTGAAATCGACTAAAATCAATTATAATACATTATAATCAATGATAAAGGATTATGTTTATCCAAATTTCTAATTCATTTGTTTTGCAGAAAAACTTCGAGCATTATCGATTATAATTCTTTATAATCCTTTTTGTTTGCCCATTTTGTCTTCGACATGCACCTGAACTGCTTATATTTTATGATTCTCGTAGACGTTGATTTAGGTGAAAAGTGGTGAAATTGTTTTAACAGTTTTCAAATCAATTCAAATTATTAAGTTTCTAGTTTTTCAGTTCTTGTTGATTATAATTGTTTCTCAATGCAAACATTTTTTAACCACCAAAAATTCAGCACTAAGCTTTAGTTCCATGATTTATATAGAAGAATTATATTTCACCTACCGCGGGATTCTATCAACCAATATGAAGGGATCTCTATAAAACCTTTATTTCTCGGTAAAACTTTTATTCAGATGAACCAAAGGAAGACAAGACATCTCACATTTAGAGATTTTTGACAGAAAAAAGGATTATAATCTATTATAATAGATAATAAGAGATTTCCGGAAAAATTATAAACAAATATAAATGATTATTTTTATTATAAAATCAAGAAAAATGTTATTGTTTTAATGGATTATTAATAATTAAACATCTAAGTTTGGTGCTTATTATTACTTATAACTTTGATAAAAGTACCATTATAATTGTAATATAATCGATTATTTTCTCTTTTTTTCTGAGTGCGGGTAGGTTCTTATTTCAGTTTTTTAAGGAAAGTAAGAGATTGATTTTGATGGCGGAAGTTTTTTGATTGGGCCAATTCCGGCTATCATAATTAAAAGCTTTTGACAAAAGTTTCTTTTGCCCCACCTGCTGAGAATGCTTACAAATCAAATTAGTATTCGGTCGCATCACCCGATTGTTAAAAAATTTGCATATGGACATAATTTAATCTTCATACTCAACCTTGTGAAATCAATCGTTACTCTATGCTCTTGCGAGGTAGGGGATGAACTTTTTTAGGTAGGGCCAACTTTTTTATACTACGATAGATATATTGAATCCCTGATTTCAATTTGAGATTTTTCGGCAATATTTCTTGCTAAAGTAATGGGGGTTTGGAAAAGCCCATTTGGCGAAAACTATGAAAAATTTGAAAGCGCTTTTAAAAAAAGTAACTATGATGCTGAAAGCGTAATCGCGAATTCTCTATGCTTAACATTTTATAACACACTCTGAATGATTCCAAATCGGCTGAGGAAAACTAACTGGTCATTTTGATTCCTTTTACAATTTAAACTAAGACAATAAATTGACTGGAAGGAGAGAAAAAAAAACAATATTCTAAGTTTCAAAAGTTTATAAAGTGAGCCTGACCAAAATATATGCAAGAATTGTCAAATAGGGGCACTCAAAATATTGCGCGCTCAAACTGATACTAGCAGTCTTTACATTAACACCAATGTAGGCTTTTTGGGTATTCGCTATTCGTTGTTAACGTAGATTATTCTATCTGAGAGATAATGGTATTTTGAGCTCAAAATAAAAAAAAACGAGTTTCATCTATTCGCCATTTTTATCTATTAAAATGGCTAACGCGACAAAAAAAAATTAATTTCAAGTTGAATTGAAGCAAGTTATTTGCTCCATTTATCTCGTTACCAGATGAAAAAAAAACTTCTGTTATGACATTGCGTTAGGAGGACCAATTTTTATACTAGATGATAAATGTGTTACTTTGAACTTCAAATTGCGTGGGGAACATTTTTTTCGGATTTTTTTGAATTTTTCTTTCAAATACCTTCGCTAACTTTCTCTAAATAGTTACGAAAACTTAATCCGCTTGTTTTCCTGCCAAAAAACTATATTCACAAAATGTTTTCAATGACATTTTTTCTCACTTAATTAGAAAATAACTTAAAAGACTGTATATAAAAAATTATTTTTCATTCATTCTGAAGAATCAATTAGTTCGCGAAACTTGAGGATTGTTTAATTTTGAATTCATCGATTCTTTTTCAAAACCAATTATTCCAAGCAGATAAAAGCTTCTTAAGAGTAGTTGACTCGGCTATCAGGTTTTGCTTATGGTTGATTCTAAAAAAAGATCGAATCTTTTTTAATTTAAGATAAACGGAATGTATAAAATAACAATTTTTCAATAGCGTTTAAATTTTTTGAATAAATTTATCTAAAAAAGTGAAAATAATTTCATACCCATTTTTGCATGCTTCCAATGCAAACTACAGATTAAAATTTTTAGGCTGAATTGCACCTGAGAATTTCTGCTACCAATTTTTGTACAAATGCGATGTAAAATAGTTTTGTAATGAAAAAAGGGATGAGCGAAAACGCATTCGTTAAAAGATAGTACTTTGGAGTATTTTAGAACTAATAATTTTAGTATCAAATCACACTTGCTCCCCTGAAAAACCAATTTCCTTTTTCATTTTGAACTGCAAGCCTCGGGTTATATGTCCAACATTGTCGATTGTAGCTGACGAATATTCAAAAAAAGAAGAAATATTGGAATCGTTATCCCAAATAGTATTTTGGCCATAAGTCTTCTGATCAAATAGCAGTATCTTGGCAAAATTTTTTTAATTTCAGGCTGCGATTTTACAAAGGATTATAAAGTCAGCTATTTATGCTTTTTTATGGTATCATCAAAAATGCATTTTAACGCCCTGCAGCTGTGAATTGTTTGTTTAATCTTCCACTTACAATTGAAAAAAAATGAAACTTATCAAAAAATGCCTCTATAAGCTTTTTAAATTTCTTCTTTTAGTTCGTTATGTAGAAAAGTTGATAAGGGTACAAAATTGAGGGTTTTACCACAACAGTTAAAACCTTTTGGTTAGTTGTGGGTTACAGGTACGAGATTCAATCAAAGGTAATTCCAATGAATCCAATCAGCTGCCAGGTTGTATCATGAATGTTACAAAACTTTCTGCTGAAGCTGATACGACACATGTATTGACCTACCTAGGAAATAAAAGTACCTGCAAAATATGAGCAAGAATAACACGACAGCTCGTATCAGGGCGAAGCCCTGAATGTTCCGACTGCCTTTTAATGTTTATGGAGCAGCAGTAAAAACATAAAAAATTAAATGAAATAAAATAAAATGAAATTTTTTTTTCTAAAATTTGAAGTTTCTTTTATGAAAATCATCCCCCCACACGCCATATAAAGTACAAAACAATAGATTTCGCTCCTTGTAACAAATCAATTATGGCAAATAGGCTTCTTTCAACCAATTTGGAACGATTTATAAGACGGATTAAATCTCCGCTTACGCGTTAATAGCGCGAATTATATCGCGCGCTAATTGTTCCAAATTGGTCAAAATGGTCAAAATGGCAATCTTTAAACCCTCATAACTTTACGAGAAACGATCACAGGTGAAATATCTTTTCAAATTTAAGCTCAGGACAACAATGGCTTTCGAATGATATAAAAAAATTCCGTCAAAAATGGCTAGTTAAAAAGTCGAAATTTGTCTGAAGAAAAAAAAACCCACCCCGAGCACAAATATTCCGTTACTTTCGTATCGAAAGTCGGAACAATGAAATTTTTCCTCATTTTTCAATTGTTAATACAGTTTATTCGAGCGTCCTAATAGTTGAGGAAATAATTTGCAGTGATTACATTGTGGTCTCTTACTTATTGGGAAAAGCCTCAATTAAATTGGCATTCTCTTTACTGCTAAATAGACATAGGGAGAAAAATTGTTTCATATTTAACTGAGTCATCATACACCATTAAAAATGTAGGATTAGCACATTTACTGAATCATCACTGTATGGAATTCTTTCATTAGCAAATTTAGTCTGTGGAGTTCAGACATAGTGAATTGCATCTAGTTCAAAATTGGAAACTTAGATATAGCGGCTTCTAAAAAATTGAACATAAAAATCCTTTCAATTGCGTCAAAACTAGACGAATCAGATATCTCAGAACATAAAAAATTGTAGCTTAAGCATCTGGCCACATAATCTTGTTGGTGCTGCGACTTTTTTTTCGAAGTAAGTCAGGAGTATAAATGCTTTGCCGTTATTTTTAAACTAGACCATTTCCTGCAATCAAAATAGTATTTTTAAACCGAAGTATTTTATGCCCCAAGGACTTCATCAATTCTCTGAGTTCAAAATTGAAAAAGATCTTTTACCAGCAACCCTTTTTCGGTTACGTTTGGCTATGTTCTGAATTAATTTATGCGCGAAGATTTTATGAATGATGCTGAAAGCGTAATGCGAATTATTTTCAGGCGATTCAATTGAGCACGTTTATTCCCCATTATGTTCTCAAAATTTAAAAATTAGCAGTTTTTTGGCTGAGGGGAGACGAAAATCAAACAGTTCAAAATTTTTATACAAAAAACATTTGAGATTATTTAAAGCGCAGTCGGAACACTCAGGTCTTCGCCCTGATATAAGAGCAACCTTGTTTTCTTTTTTGTTACGGTACCTTTGCGTAATGACATTGTCTCAAACGACCATAAAACAACTAATTTGACTAAATTGCCGGAAATTTAGGATTTGAACTTTTACGATGTAGGTTTTTCGCTTTTACTTGTCTGTGGAGTTTGGACATAGTGACTGCACCTATTTAAAAATCGAAAACTTGGACTAGCGGCCTCTAAAAATATTGTGCCTAGGAAATCTTTTAATTGTGCCAAAACTAGACATAACAGATATATCGAAACATGGAAAATGGTGAGTGAAGCATCTGGCTACATCATCTTGTTGTTGCTCCGACTTTCGAAGTAACTAGGGAATGTAATGCTTTGCTGCATTTTTTAGTTTATACCTTTTCTTGCAATGAAAATATTAATTTTAAAAAGTTTTTATTATGCCTCATCAATTCCCTGAGTTCAAAGTTGAAAAAGATTTTTCACCAGCAGCAACACTTTTTTGGTTAAATTTGCCAATTAAAACGCGAAATTTTTATGAATGATGCTGAAAGCGTAATGCGAATTAGTTTTGCATATCAAATTATGCGTGGCGTAGTTAAATGTCGCGCTTTCAAAAATAATCCAAATTGATTTCAGGCGAATTAATGGATCAAATTTAATCCCTATTAGGTTCTCAAATCTTAATAATTAGCAGTTATGTGGCTGCTGGGGACGAAAAACGTGCAGTTCAAAATTTTTATAGAAAAAGGATTGAGTTTAATCACAGCGCAGTCAAAACAAGCAGGGCTTCGCCCTCATCTAGGAATAACATTGAAATCAATTTATATTAAGATAAGGTTGCGTTGATGGCAGTGTCCTAACCGACCATAACACAAATAAATTGACTAAATTGCCACCAAATTGTTTATCTGTTTTTGGTTGTGAGTCCCACTTATGCCGATCCAATTTGATATTCTTTCACAAAAACAAATGCGTAGCTTATCTAAACGTGAGCAGATGCTTATTTTTTTCAATAATAAACTTTTTGTTTCTAAAGCAGCTGAAAGGTCTCTAACTCTCAGTTTTTTTAGGCAACCACTGTATATCGATTCACTTCTAACTCATGTAAGTTTCATTTTATTTCGTTGGGTTTTTCAAAACATTCTTGATTTTACATCAATTATAAACACAATTATTTTCCAAATGCTGAATATTTTCTTCACTAGAAAAAGTAAAGAAAAAAATTTTTAAAATATTTTATGGACTCCTTGACGCAATAGTGCAAACTTTTTGGAAGTTGCACGTTACGACATAAAACCAAACGCGCACAAAATGTCATTTGAAAATGAATCGAAGCAAGCAAAGTGGTCCCTTTGATTCCCAATTTGATTGGCTTGTTGGGTGGCGTTAAGCAAAGCGTGCAAACAGCAAGGAGCCAAAAACCCTGATTGCGCCTCGCGCGGGTTCAGTATACTTTTAAGGAACAACGGCGAATTTCAAGCACTATGACCCGCAAAAAAGTGCTATTTTCCCCTGTTTTTTTTCCATGCAATTTGAAAATTCGCCTGGAATTTCCATTAAATCAAGGAGAAATGCAATTTCTATTCATTTCCCTGAGAGAATTCCGGCTTTTTTCCGGGAACAATCACAGAATTTAAAAAAGAACAGAATATTTTTTTTTGTTTTTAAGTACCTCCAAAGCCTAGCGCATATAATTTGGTCCCATACGCCGGGTGACTAGGTTCAAATCCTGATAGAAAGCAAAATTTTTTCGCATTTTCAATTTGCAGAGCTCGCTTATTTTGTAACAGTTAAACAATTCAAAATTCGTTTTTTTTCTTTCTTCCACAAATGTCGATGGTCCAGTGTATCTGCTAAGCCCTCTTAAAATGAGTTCGAACCTCCATCCGAAAGAAAAAATTTCTCTTTTTTGAAGATAAAGTTTAACATATGTCCAGTTCATTGAGAATTGAAATCCAAAACTTTCAAGCTAAAAAGTTTAAAGGCATGATATTTTCCGTGATATTAATTATTTAATTTGTTTCTTCGAACAAGAACAGTCTCAAGAACGCCCAAATTGATGTCAAGAAATTCATCTGTATCAATTTTTGCTCATTTCAGCAATTCAATGAATTTATGTGAGTAGTTTCCTTTTCTCATTTTTTCTTGAGTTCCATTGAGTGAGCCTATCCCAGCAAATGGTAGTGAAACGGTAAAGCATTTGACCAAAGCACCAGCGAAGTCAGATCGAAACTCAGAAACAACAACTTAGGTTTTTTTTTCACTTTTCTACTTTAATTGTGTTCAACTACTGAGTTCATTTGAAGTAAATTGTCTGCAATCTCTTTCAAAAGATTCAATGAGCACAAAAATTTGAGATTTTTCTTTGCCAGCAGGGGTTTGAAAAATTTTACTGACAACATTTCGTTTCCAATTTCATCTTCAGTTGCTCATGTCATTAGGTAGTTAAAAGTTTGCTCTTTGCTTACAGTTTTGTTACAAGTTAACATAGTTAGTAGCACGGGTGACTAGTCAACATTGCATCAGGGTTCAATCCAGAGGAAAAACTTTTAAAAAAATCTTGAAAAAAGATAAAGTAATGAAGAAGTTAAGCCAAGCGTGCAAATGGCAAGGAGCCAAGAACCCTGATTGCACCTCGCGCCCTGACTAGGTCCTTGATATTGCTTGCATGTTGCTGGTGTATTTTTTAAAATCAAAATTCATTCGTGACAAGATAAGGGGAAGTCTAAATAATTTAAATCTAGGCGCTATTGCTCAGCTAAATTTTAATAATTTTTTTAACAATGTGAAAGTAGTCCAGACTGATGACATTGTTTGGGAGCGAAAAACTGTATAAAAGAGACGAATAAAAACTCTATCCATTTGAATGCAAATCCAACACGCAAAACAAAAACTAATTTGAGAAAAATTACTCGGATGAAAAAAAAACCATAAAATTAAGTTGAGTTTATTGCCAACAAATGCATTCAAATCCATTTGGATGTCTTTAAAGGATAAAAAGAGACTGTATTTAAAGAAATTCTTTTTTAGTCTCAGGTTTTTTTATGTTAATTTGGATTTTTTTCTGCAGCTCCAAAATTTGCGCAAATTTGTTGCTCTTTAAAACATTTTCCATGATTACTGTGAAATTTTTTTCTTTCAATCACTTGAGTCGTCAAGACACTATTCTAAGTCATTATTTTTGATTACAGTTGATTATCTCAAGCCATTAGCTTCGGCATATTGCTTTAAAGTTTTTTAATCAGTGAATTACCCGAGTGCCAAAAGTGTATTGCGCAAAGTCCTTCTTTTAGGCAAATTTTTAGTTCAAAATAGCAAAAAAACTGAAATTGGGACAAAAAATTGTTGCTGTCAAAAATTCGCGATTTGTACAAACTTTCCATCTTTTTATGTGTCCTTTTTACTCGAGTGGCTTAAATTTGCCTAAGCAAAAACCTGCATCTAATAGAGTGGTATAAAAGTGGGCGAATTATAAACCAGCCGTAATATCAATCAGCCGCAAATACGTAAGTGTTAAATTATAGTTATTTAACAATTATGTAACAATAAGGAAGGTTATGCAAATTTCATTCTCATGATTTTATATTTCGGCTAGTTTATATACTCTGCGCATTTTTGGTTGGTTTATACTCCGGCTAATTTATTCACACTCATGAGACAGATACAGCCCATTTTTTTGTTTAATTCAACTCTCAGTTTTTTAGGCAACCACTGTATATCGATTCACTTCTAACTCATGTAAGTTTCATTTTATTTCGTTGGGTTTTTCAAAACATTCTTGATTTTACATCAATTATAAACACAATTATTTTCCAAATGCTGAATATTTTCTTCACTAGAAAAAGTAAAGAAAAAAATTTTTAAAATATTTTATGGACTCCTTGACGCAATAGTGCAAACTTTTTGGAAGTTGCACGTTACGACATAAAACCAAACGCGCACAAAATGTCATTTGAAAATGAATCGAAGCAAGCAAAGTGGTCCCTTTGATTCCCAATTTGATTGGCTTGTTGGGTGGCGTTAAGCAAAGCGTGCAAACAGCAAGGAGCCAAAAACCCTGATTGCGCCTCGCGCGGGTTCAGTATACTTTTAAGGAACAACGGCGAATTTCAAGCACTATGACCCGCAAAAAAGTGCTATTTTCCCCTGTTTTTTTTCCATGCAATTTGAAAATTCGCCTGGAATTTCCATTAAATCAAGGAGAAATGCAATTTCTATTCATTTCCCTGAGAGAATTCCGGCTTTTTTCCGGGAACAATCACAGAATTTAAAAAAGAACAGAATATTTTTTTTTGTTTTTAAGTACCTCCAAAGCCTAGCGCATATAATTTGGTCCCACACGCCGGGTGACTAGGTTCAAATCCTGATAGAAAGCAAAATTTTTTCGCATTTTCAATTTGCAGAGCTCGCTTATTTTGTAACAGTTAAACAATTCAAAATTCGTTTTTTTTTCTTTCTTCCACAAATGTCGATGGTCCAGTGTATCTGCTAAGCCCTCTTAAAATGAGTTCGAACCTCCATCCGAAAGAAAAAATTTCTCTTTTTTGAAGATAAAGTTTAACATATGTCCAGTTCAATGAGAATTGAAATCCAAAACTTTCAAGCTAAAAAGTTTAAAGGCAGGAAATTTTCCGTGATATGAATTATTTAATTTGTTTCTTCAAACAAGAACAGTCTCATGAACGCCCAAAATGATAGACAGATACCTCACAATCATTCGAAAATAAAATTCACGTATTTATTCATCAGTGCAAATATTTAGAGTATATACTATTCGAGAATAGTATTTTGTTGTCTGTAATTTAAAACAAGCCGCAAAGAAGAAAGTGTGGAATAATTAGGAGTTTTTTATAAATTAGCCTTTTTGACGGATATTTTTTACACCATCTGAAAGATATGGCTCGGTTGAGCTCAAACTTAAAATTAAATTCCCCTGTGATTATTTTTTGTGAATTTACGGGGTTCGAATAGTTTTAACTTGGGATAATTAATGCCCGATAGAATGCGCTCTTAATACACAGAAACGGCAAATTAAGGCGTTCCAAATTGAGTTGAGGTCAACAATTTAGTCCTTTTATCCAACAACAAGAAAGCTAAACATGCCCACTGAATCTTACAAAGCAAGTGAGGGGGTAAATTGAAAAAAAAACTCAAAAAATTTTTTTTCGATTTTTTTTTCAAATATTGAACCAAAAAAATTTCTTCATATTGCCCTAAAGTGCGATCGCGCAGCCTCACTTTGATACACAATCAGTCTTGTTTCTTTTAAAAAATTTTGTATTTGTTTTTTCTTTCAAAGACAGTGACGGAATATTTGTGCTCGGGTGGTTTTTTTTCCGAAAATATTCACATCAACCAAAAGTTATTGTTGGTCTGCGCTCAAAATTAAAAACAGATCTTTTATTTGTGATTGTTTTTTGTAAAGTTATGAGGGTATAACGATTGCCACTTTGGCCAATCTGGGACAATTAATGCGCGATTTATCCAGCGCTATTAACACGTAAACGGACATTGAATCCGTCTTAGAAATCGTTCCAAATTGGTTGACGGAAGCCTGTTTGCCATAATTTATTTCTGTCAAAATCCATCACTTTGCAAAATCTATCACTCTGAACTCTTTATGGCGTGCGCGGGACAAACAATCTCAATTTCCAAGTTTTTTTTTTCATTTTTTCTTCGTGTTAAATTATACTGATTTAACAATTAATAACAATTATGAAGGTTATGCAAATTTCATTCTCATGATATAATGTTTCGGCTATTTTATATTCTGCGCTTTTTGGTTGATTTTTACTTCGGCTGATTTATTCACACTCATGGAACAGATACAGCCCACTTTTATGTTCAATTGAGCTTGATAATTGTTGCTTGCTCGGATGTCGGAGGTTCTACATGAGAGAAACAGAAACCTTTCAATCATTGAAATTAAAGCTCACGCATTTATCCACTAGTGCAAATTTTTCGAAATTTTCTTAGTCGAGAATAGTATTTTGTTGTCTGTAATTTAAAACAAGCCGCAAAGGAGAAAGTATGGAATACTTACGTTTTTTTTTAACTCAGCCTTTTGGACAGATGTTTTTCAAACCATCTGAAAGATATGACTTTTTTGTGCTCAAACTTAAAAATATATTTCTTTTGTGTTCATTTTTTGTGAAATTAAGGGGTTCGAATGTTGCCAATTTGGTCACTTTGGGATAACTAATAATGCCCGATAGAATGAGCTCTCTTTACATTGCCCTAAAGTGCAATCATGCAGCCTCTTTTTGATACCCGATTAGTCTTGGTTCTTTTAAAAATGTATTGCAATTGTATGGTTTTTCGAAGAAAGTGACGGAATTTTTGTGCTCGGGTGGTTTTTTCTCCAGGCAAATTTCGACTTTTTAACTGCTCTTTTCTGACAAAAAATATTCACATCAACCAAAAGTATTTTTTTTTCTGGGCTCAAAGTTAATATATATTTTATCTTTGATTAATTTTTGTAAATTTAAGAGGGTTTAACGATTGCCATTTTGGCCAGTTTGGAACAATTACGCGCGATTGATTTCGCACTGTTAACACGTAAGCGGAGATTGAACCCGTCATAGAAAACGTTCCAAATTGGTTGACGAAATCGTGTTTGCCATAATTGATTTCTATCAAAATCTATCACTTTGCGAAATCTATCACTTTTAATTTTATATGGCGTGTGGAAGGATGATTTTCACAAATCTTTTTTAGTTTTAATTTTTTTTTTAAATTTTTTTTATTACTAGCTAGAAAAGATCTCTGTTGACACATCGACCTACCGTTGACCAGATGTTTCTGCTAACAGCTAAACTACACGACCAGATAGTCTTGGCAATCTTATGCAATGTAAACTTGTTAAAGCGGGCGCTGATTTGCATTGTATTGAAACAGCTAGTGTGTATACTCGAAAAGCATGTTTATCTCGTAGCGGTTTTTTCCAGAATTTGTATATTTTTGTTGTTCGTTAAGAAATAAATAGTTTTTGTAGGGAAAACACAGAAAATTAGGTTAGACTAACGTTCAAAATTGATTTGTGGCATGCTATTTGATCTATTTAATTTTTAGCTAATTTTAATAATTTGTACTTTACATAGCGTGTGGAGGAAACGTTTTTTGCAAAAATCTAAATATATTTTTTTGAAATTTTCATCAATGTTTTCAAAGCAAACACTACTCCATAAACTTTAAAGGGCTCTCGGGACATTCAGGGCTTCGTCCTGATTTGAACAGTCTTGTTCTAATTTTGGAGTGATTTAATTCTGATATATTAAATTTCTCATTATTATGATTTGTCTTTCTGCCTCAACGACTAGATCGGTTGCACCTAGTAGCACATCCGGCAGGACGGGTTATGAAAAAGGGGCGTGCGCCTTTTCCCTTCTTTGACAGGAAATCTTTGGAAGAATTTTTTTGAATATATTTTGAGGCGAACGAACACCTATTTTTTAAAACGCTGTATTGTCCATTTTCTCCATTTTCTCAAAAAACTCGAAACTAGAAAGTTTTCCAAACATTTTTTGGATAATCCTTGATTGTCCCCTGAAATCCGTTAAATTTAATCTGAAGTTAGGCAAAACAACCCAGTGAACTCTTGAAAAATATTGAAGCCATTTACCCCGCATACAAAAAGCTAAAACTGGCCTCAGAACACGTGAGAGCTCTCTGCCGACAGTCCGTTGAGCGGTAACTTCAAGAAGATGAGTTATGATAATGTGGTTAGTGCCCCCACCCCCTCTACTAGTAGAGTATGGTCTTTTGAGTCTCACAATCCTCCCTAATCATTACCTAAGAGAGGGGCAACCTTTTCCATTGCATAAAGAACTTAAAATATCTGCATGTGTAGACTTTAATCCGGGGTACAACAGAATTTCAATTAAAAACAGTTTGACCATTTGTATACTAAATCTTTCTCTTGCGGAAAGAAAAGTAAAAAAAAATTACCCCTTTAGCATGATCTGTTCCCTTATAGCTCTGACCATAATTGTAGCTCACCCATACCGTTTACATAAATGTATCCATAAATTGAAACGGCATGGGAGACGGCAATTAGTTCGGATAACATGCACATAATACGAAAAAAAAACAATTAAAATAATACATTTGCTCAGCTAAAATTTTGAACTCCTAATTTCGAATGAGCTAGTATTTGCAGCTATTTTTTGCTTTTATTGCGTATTTCATTACTGAGAATCCAGTTTTTTTTATACTCAAAAAATTATAAAAACCTAAGTTTTTCTACATTGATTACATTTGTGGTCAACCATTCTTGAGACTTATTTAGTAACTTGTTGCATTAGAATTATCAAAAAAACTGTACTAGAAAATACAGAAGAATACTACCCGTTTTCAGCCCGCGAAATTTGCTCTTGCGTTTTAGTTTGTTGCGGAAATGAAAACCTTTTTTAAAGCCTTAAAAAGACTGCTCGTCGTTTCAAGGCAAACCCCTGAAAAATCTGACTACCTTTTAATTGTTCTCAAATAGTTTTTAGTAAAATAAATATTGGCGAAACTATAAGTTTTTTAGGCTGATCATATTCAATTTCAAATGTTAAAACTTTGAGTTGTGTATGCAATTATTAAGACCAATTAGCATATTGTCTCATTGTTCCGACTTTCGATACGGAATATTTGTGCTCGGGTTTGGTTTTTTTTGGAAAAAAAATTTTAATTTTGTTTTATTACATTTAATTTTTTAATGTTATTACTGCTCCATAAGATTTAAAAGGCAGTCGGAACATTCAGGGCTTCGCCCTGATACGAGCAGTCTTGTTTCAATTTGGAACGCTTTTGTAGAGCGGGATGATGCTCTGCGTGTAAAAAAGAAAACGATTTAGTTACTAGCTTGGCCCATGCAGATGACGGGATTGCCTGCCCGAGGCAGAACAGAATTTTGCGAAATTGGTCTTAATAAAAAACCACCCGAGCTCATATATTCCTCAATTTTCTCCAAAAAAATGTTCTTTGTTTTTTTTTAATGAAACGCTAATCTCACAAACAAAACGGAGTAACTAGTACAACATTTTGCATATGATCAACATGTTGCGAAGCAAATTAGTTTGTATTGGTTCATTTTGGAATCATTTGTGAGCCATGACACTTATTTTTTTTTATTATTATAATGTTTTGATGTCTGTCTGTCTGTGGAATCTTTGTTTATATTCTTTTCTTAAAGGGCTGAAAAAATGATTCTCTGCATAGTGACTGTTACCCATTGTGCGCAGGCCTTATTATAGAAACTTATGGCTGTTTTTAACAGAGAAACAAAACTAAAAACCTGAAAATGGAAAAAATTTTGACTTCTTTGTTTCCTATGCAGTTCCTTTTAGTTAGACAATTAATTTCTAGGTACACTATGAAAAAGTGGTCCCCTGAAAATATTACCAGTTCCCTAGCGAATAAGACACATAGAGCTCTCGAACCGTTTAAAGTTAAAAGTTTGCCAATCAGAAAAATGGTGCATTACGTTTCGAAATGAATTGTATGTTTCGTTGTTTTGTAAAACCTCATCCCTCACCATTTTAAGTTGAAAATTTCAAAAAAAGTATGTCAAAATTGAGTTTTGATGACACATAAATGAACAAGATTTAAAAACCAAAATCGTGTTTATTTATTTTTCATCAAAACTCAATTTTGGCAAACTTTTTTGGTAGTTTTTAGAATAAATTAAAGCGATCATTTTCTTAATTTAAGCAGAATAGAAGAGTTACAGTTTTCAATCTGAAAAATTCCTGACTCAAAAACTTCGCTATATTGCTTGAAATAAATAATATATACACAAATTAGGTTTCAAATTATTACCTGCGAAAGTGGTACCAGTAAATCATAGTGGTACCAGTTGTTAAAACGTGTATCCTATCTAGATTGAAATCAATAAAGTTGGTCTCTGGAAAAAAAATCTCTCCGATTACAAATAATCTACCTTTTTCTCCAAAAACTTGAACATAAAAGCGTCTTTAGATGCAAAATAGGTCAAACAAGACCGCTCAAGGGGAGCGGTGGTGAAATGGTTACGTCTCCGCCTCTCAATCGAAAGTGCTCCGTGCTCGTTGCTTGTGGGTGAAGCAATTTTACCCAGTCCAGAAAAATAACCAAAAAAGTTGCATGTAGTTCTTAAACAGGGGCACAACAGCGGTTCGCCGTGATGAGCTGTACAGCTCTTGTGTTGGTCCTTTCCCCCGTAGATAATTGGTCTTAATCTGAATTTTAATCAGTCTGCACTTCAATTTGTAGTAAAGTTTCTTCTGAGTTTTTTTTTCAAAACAATGTAAGTTTGAAGTTGTACATTTTGAGACAGCTATGTTCGTTGAACTTTGGATGTTTTATTTTTTCTTGTTAAAATAAATCATATTTACAGGTTGGACAATATATATAAATGGGTTTACAGGGCACATATATCAACTAAAAATTCTGTCAAGTAATTAGTAAAAAAGTACATCTTAAAAAAATGATCACAGTTAAAATATCTTTTCGATTCCAACCTAAATCAATATCATTATGCTTTTCGCAAGTTTTTAGTTCTATTTTCAAAATGGCCTCAAAAAGTATCTTGATTTAAAACAAAAATCGGAGAACTAGATAAGAGTAAATCGAATTATACAAATTTTAAAGCTTCTTCCAATTGACTTTTTGTTACCTTTTTAACTGTAAGTTTTTCAAGGTACATTAAGTTTTGATTAAATAGTTTTGATCTAAAAGGGTGATGGAAATACACACATATGAGAAGTGATACTATCTATATTTTAATGAAATTGCAGAGGAAAGAGCCTCTGAACTCATAGCTCCTGTTTACTCAGATACGGTTGACGAAAATCTCAAGACGTTAAATTAATCGTTATTCTATAGTTTTCACGAGAAATTTATAATCTTGTAATTTTTTTCATTATGACCGGTATTGTTTCAAAAATTCAGACTGCGTAAAATTTTTTTCAAGGACAGATAAATTAAATAAAAATTGATTGAATATTGAGCAATCCAACTCCTTCAAAAACCAAAAGTCCGCCCATTTTACATTTTGAGCTGTCAATGCTATAATTCCGCAAGGGCGTCGTTATTCACTAATTTTGAAGCGGAGCGCGTGCTAAAAAAAACTAGTTTTTTTTCGGTCAAAATCTTCCATTTTGGCTTGAAGAAAAATCCATTCCTATAAGGTAGCTATCGAACGATTAAACACATGCGAATTAAAACTTTTGGTCCAGAAAAATGTCATTAAAAATTTTGGTATTTATTGAAAATTGCTTTCCGCACTCAGCCAAAGTCAGCCGTTGCGCTAATTGTAATAGAAATCTGAAAAGGAGTTGTCTAAGTTTTGTTCATCTTGTCATTGAAGAAAGAAATTCTTTCTTGCGGTTTAATTAGGATAAAAAGTATCTAAAATACGTCAAAACTTTTGACTGAAAGGTTATTTTTCAGTAAATGATTAAAAGCATTGATGTCGAAAATAAACTCACCGAATTTTGCCATTTTGCTTTTTATTTGTGGAGGAAGAGTAAAAGTGATTTAAAATTGAAAAAAATTCAAAATGTATGGGAGCAAAAGGAATTGATTGTACCACTTGTGAGGTTGCAATTGAAAGGTATTTTTATTTCTAAATTTTAGCCAACTGCTCTGTTTTCTTATTCCGAGCTAAACTCTGCAACCTTTTCAATTGTTATATTTGTAAAATGGAAAACAAGCCGTATAAAAAAATTCTTTCGTCCAATAATTACCTTCATGAAATGAGTCTTTATTTTAAAGGCGCTCTTTATCTGATTGGCTGCTCAGTTTTATTTACGGCTTTACGGAATTTTGAAAAAATTGAGGTTATTGCAATTAGTAAAAACTAAATTTTACTCTAGTTCATAATATTTAGATTCTTTTTCATCAACTTCATGCGAAAGAGCCGTATGCAAATTATATGTTGATTTAATCCACAAAAACAGAATTGATTACAAAAGCCGAGTGCTTCATTGGAAAATGGAACAAGTTTAGTCGAATGTGACAATGGACTTGACAGACTATTTTACAGTGGTTTCAGACTATTTCAAAAGACTTCAGAAAAGATTCAAAACAAATTTGCTCAGGCTCAAAAACTGATTAAAAAAATTTGCTCAAAAAATACCAGTGAAATTTGTTTATAAAGTTAAGGGGTTTGAAAATTGCATTCTGGCCCATTTGGGATATTTAACGTGTAACTTATTGCGTTCTTATAACATTCGTAAGCGGGGCATTAAATTGTTTAATACGAAATTGAGGCGTTCCAAGTCAATTGTTGTGATATTAAAATACAAGCTGCTAAAACCAATAAAAACAAGGATAGCGGGCTACTGAGAAAGTAGCACAGGTTGTTCCGACCATAGTTTGTAGAAAACTACGGTTTAAAAAGTTTTTTTTTTCAAATTATTGAAGTTTTTTTTCTGCTTGGTGTGACAAAGACAAAAAAGATCTGACGTAACAACATAAGTAAGGCATATTAGACAATCACAGTGATATAAGCTAATTGAAAAAAATGTTGTCGAAAAATAACTAAAAAACTAAACAAAGAACTGTAAAAAAAAATTTCAAAATTTTTCCAGAAACTTTTTGATTTTTTTTGAAATTTTGGTTCCCAAAACGATGCTAAAAAACTCCAAAAACAGTTTTAATTGCTTAAAATTAAATTTGAGGACTAAAATTAGGCCTAATTCTTCTGCTGTAGGCCTGCTCGTATGCTTTAATTGATCGAATTAAGACGAAAACTCAAAAATTTGAAACCGGTTTTTCTCGACAATGGAAAAAAAAATTTTGAAAAATTTCAAATATGGTTCGAAACACGACTGAAAAGGCTTTATATTGATATATTAATCAAGCCAGTCTAATAATCATTAGTCGTATTTGATTTTGCGTGGAAAACGAAAAGAAAAAAGTGCGTGTCATCTGCACACAATACTACATTGCACGAAGTAGGTAATTGTTTGCTTCAGTCGTTGATATACAGATTGAAAAACAGCGTTGCCAAAACGATGCCCTGAGCGACACCTTGATGCAATGAAATCCAGTCTGATTCTATTTTGTTGACAATTGTTTTCCGTTGCCGGTTGCTGATGAAAACATTTATCAATTCAAGTTTTAAATTTTGTTGTAGAAACCTATGATCAATAGAATCGAATGATTTGGAAAAATATAATAAAAAGCCAGCAGCATATTTGGTGCTATCAATTGACTTTCTGAAAATTTGGTGCTGAATAAAAATGCATCAAATATTGAATGGGAGATTCAAAAACGGAATTGAGTGTTGCTTAACAGGTTTTGCGATAAAAGATATTCATTTATTTGTTTTTCCAGAAATTATCGAAAATTTTGATCCCGCAAATGTTATTAAAATTGGCCTGTAGTTTTCTGGTAGTTCTGGATCGAGTTTGTTTATTGCTGTGACAATGGCTTTTTTAAGCTAATCGGGAAAAATATAGTTTTTCAGATACTCATTGAAAAGGAAAGTAAGATGCGTGTTTATTTCATTGCAACCGTCTTTTAGTGCACATGCTGAAATTCCAGAAGAGGGCCTCAGTGGCTTTTTAGAATTGAGTTTTAAAAGTCAGATTTTTTAAATTTACATATTGTTTGGGGAGGGGTTAAAATGAAAACATAAAAATGGTTAGAATAACTTTTTTGTGTTTTAGCAGTTTTTCATCCAAAATTTTTCAAACTGGCCGTCTCAGGCCGTCCAAACATTCACAATTTTGCTCTAATAATATACTATAAGTCACCTTTTGATTAAAATTGCAAAAAAGTTAAAAGATAATCTACGAAAGCTCCAGGCTAAGAGTTTATATGCAAAGCTGAGCTCGTCAGGGTGCAATATAAATTTTAATAGTAGGTTTCAATTGTTCCATGACTGCATCATTATAATTCAATATGATTTAGAAAAGAATGAATGCTCAGCCTCGTGGAAAAGAAACCAGTAGATTAAAAGAAGATAATTTTTTTGATGCGAACATTAAAATGTCTCGTGTAGTTAATTGCTTCGCTTGGGTCAATTTTTGTGTTCGAGGTGGTTTTTTTCTGAAAAAAGGTCAACTTTTTATCTATTCAACCTTCGAAGTACAATTTTAAATCATATAACATAAACTGATGTGTAGTGTTCAATTTTGATATATATATAAATATATATATATATATATATATATATATATATATATATATATATATATATATATTGCCAATAAAATGGTTTGAAAATTGCCACCTTGACCAATTAAGAATCAAAATATTTCAGCAGAGCCATATATTTCTTTCCAATAAAAAGCAGACTTCGGATCGTTCCCAATAGAATAGAGAAGTTTCGAAAAAAAATGAAAGAATACTTGATCTCGGGTTGTTTTATTCCTCCAGATAAATTTTGACTCGGTAAATAGCAATTTTTCTGTGAGCAGTTTTAATTCGTCTTGTAAATTGTTCCAAAAAAATTGAAGCTGAATTTTTGGTCTGTTTAAAAACTTGCTAAATGAAAATTAAATAGGTTTGTCCTTGATATAGCGTACGTGTATGATTTAGAAAAAAATCTCGTTTTTGTTTGAATTTTTTTTTTCAGTTTTTTGAAGATTTTGAGTAATGACCTTTGGCCCGTACTCATAGAGTAATTTCAGATAAGGTACACCGTCTGTTCTTCAAGCTATCTTATTTTCGGCCGGAGAGATTCGTGCAACTTCTTAGGCTAATACCAATCTTAACCTTACTCTTGTATCTCCTAGTCTCAATAGATCTAGTGTATACTGGTTTTCGCGAGTTAGTTCTTGAGGTTTATCTCGAAGGAGAACAACTGTATTCAAATATTTATTCAAATTGTTCTATGCTGAAACTACAAGTAATTTCAGCACTTACAAATAATCGTCAATGCTAGAGATGGAAAATGATTGGTTAGTTAGTGAAATTTTATAGTGATAGTTTTATCAATAATATAATCGGTTTATAAATACTAGTTCAGAACTGGTTCCAATTTCTCCATTTTTATCAGCAAAAAGACATTACAGACTGTGCACTGATGCAAGCAGTTGTGTTTGTCTGTGTTATACCCGATTTGTTCCAACATAATGTCATCTATCCGACAATTTTTACAAGGATCAAATCACTATTTAAAAGCTCTAAAGTAGTTTTAAATTTTAGTTGAACAAAAGAAGCTATATTTACAAAGACTGCTGATATTACGACTTGCACCGCAATTTGACTGTTCATCAAGTTGACACAAAAGATAGGCAACCAGACTTTGTGCTTTAGGTAGCGAGTAAATTCAAGAAAAACTTTCCAAAAATCTGAAAATCTGAAAAAATAAAAGTGAAACATTTCTATCAACTCTAAGCAGCAGTTGGAAGTTTTAGATCCGAGATAACCCATAATAGACAAAATTATCATGAGCATTTTGGTTTGTTGAAAAATTTTAAGTCTACGATTAATCTTCCGGCTTGTTTTTCTGGAGCGTCAAGCCACAAGCGTAAGCCGAGTCGCCTTAAGTTAGATTTACATCTTTCAGCATTTTTCTGAAAAGCGTATTAATTAATAAGCAAACATAGCTACATTTTGTTAGTTGAGTTATTTTGCTCTGACTTTCGAAGAAAGTGACGGAATATTTGTGCTCTGTTGTTTTTTTTCGAGAAAATTTTCGACTTTTTTAACTAGCATTTTTGGTCAGAATTTTGTAAAACCCTTCATGAGTTTCTGTTTATCAGAGCTCGATTCTTAAAAAATATATATATTTTTCAAATTATGTGGGTTTAAAGAATGCCAATTTAGTCATTTCAGAACAATTAAGGCACGATATATTTCGTGGCAATAAAGCGTAAGCGGAGATTCAATGCGTTTTAGAAATTGTTTCCAATTGAATTGAGCCACACTCATTGGTCTAATTAATATACTGATATATGCAAATTAAATCATTTGTACTATACATAGCGTGCGGGGGATGATTTTAAAAAAAAGTATATCAAAAAGCTGTGTAAAATATTTTCAGTTTGTTTTTTGAAAATTTTGTTTTGTTTTACATTAATCCATTATGTTTGTTACAGTCATTTTGTTTTACATTAATCCATTAAATTAGAACGCAGTCAGAATATTTAAGATTTGGCTAGTTTCTATCACAGAAATTAATCAAAAATAGTCAGTTTTTTGAAGAGTCGCCAAAGTTAAAGCAATTTTCTCAATAAACTTGTGAAGTTTTTGCTGTATGTGTGTTAGCTGAAAGCAATGATTGACGTAGACTCAAGTTTTAACTTGCTACATTATAAAAAACGTTTTTAATTTTTCAGTTTGGAAGGTCTGTTTTGTGTTTTCTATGATCCAAAAAATTAAGTTATGGAAATTGAAAGTGGTCATCATCGATATTTTTGTAGTTTTGGTCACAAAAAGATTTTTATTATTTTGGTGGTATATGTTAGTAGCTTGTTAGTTCCTTGTTAAACTTTGGATTTACACAAACTCAAAAAAGTAAGCTCAAAATTAATTTTTTATTAACACAACTGAAATTACCATTTGCATAAACTGAAGTATAAAGTAATAAAAATTATGCTTGTTTTGACTGCAACAACCTTCTAATCTTTAATGCTTTTTAATGTATATCTAGTGAAATTTTGATTTAAGAACTTGTGTAAATTGATTTTCTTGGAAAAGTATGCCCCATATGCTTTTTAAGGCACATGGTGATATTTTTGGCATGTAGGAACATATTAGTTAGATTGGTAGCATGCCTTATTTTGAAAAAAAATTGTTAGCTGTCTTAAATGCCCGCTTACCTATCACTAGCAATTAGAGTATCGCACATAGTTACCTATCCCAAATAGACCAATTGGCTTGTTTCAAACGTTTATAACGTTTTTTTATTTTTTTTTCAACTTGAACACAAGGCCTCAATAGCTTTCAGATGACTTAGGAAAAAATCCCTTCAGCAACGGCTAGCTATAACATCGAAATTGGATCGATTGAGCACGCAATAACCCCACGTTATGACCAAATAAAACGGTAAAACGCTTCAAAAGACGCAGTCAAACACAAGCTCATGGTTGATGTGTTCATAACATGCATTTAATTGGCCGACAAATGTTTATTTTCATGAGTTTCGAACAAAAAAAATTGAAAAAAATAAATTAAGAAAAATTAGGTTTTTTTGTGTGTTTTTTTAACGAACATTGCTTATAGAAAAGGAAATTGTCGAATTATTGCTCTAATTTTGTTTCTGACTACCGAAAGTTGTTTTCTGCAAAAAAGTACTATGTGATGTTTTTGGCATATAGTAACAAATTAGTTAGATAGCTAGCCTGCCTTAATTTGGAAGTATTAATGAGCCGTCTTAAATGCCCGTGTAACGCGCGTAATTAGTTATTCCAAATAGCCAAAATGGCTATTTTCAAATTTTCATAATGTTTTTTAATGTTTTTTTTTTCAAGCTGAACACAAAACCTCAATAGCTTTGAGATGAATTAGGAAAAAATAACGCCAATAACGGCTCGCTAATTGGTCTGGAAAAAAACACACCTCGAGCACAAATAAAAACAACATTTTAAGATCTATGGAAGAGCGTTCGTTTGAATAGCACAAAATAAATTGCTCGTTGACCGTCCCAAATTAGCCTAATTGGTAATCCTCAAACCCTCCTAAGTATGCAAAAATTGATCTGAAATCTTTAAAGAAGTTTAAGTTCACGACAACAATATTTTTTGAAAGATAAAACAAAGTTCTGGCAAAAACTGCTAGTTAAGAAGACGGAATTTGTCCGGAGAAAAAACCCACCGAACATAAATAATCCATCGGTTTCATCAAAAATCGGAACAAATTGCAATTTAACTACGGATTTCATCAAAACTGGATCGTGGTGTTGTTCATCTTAGCCTAAAAAATCAGGTAAAATTTTCGCAAATAGACCATTTGACCCCATAGTAAAGTTTAATAGTTCTGAATGGTTTCAATCCTAAATTTTTGGAAATTTTAAATGAATACATTTTACTGATCATGATTTTTGCCTTGACAAACTCGAAAGTAAAAAGAAATCACAGTTTTGGTTAGTTTGGTTTTTCTAAAGAAGCATGAGGAAGCATAGCAGTGTTGTAAAGGACAAAAATTTTGTATTTTACAAGCAAGGCGCGGTTAATTGTAAACATGAAGCTTGTTCCGCCCTCCAAAAATTTTTGATGACAGATGAAAGTTTTCAAAATAAAACAAACTAGCTTGTTGAGCTCCTCTTATTCCCAATGAAGAACATACTTAAAAAAATTTTGTACCGCGTTTAAAAACTAAGCGTTTAAAATCATTTTTGATTTTAGACCATTTTTTGATTCTGGTCTGTTAGGGGCCAAGTAAAAATTTTACCTTTTTTAGGCCATCAACCAAACTACTTTTGATCAGCTTTCATTTACATGCAAAAATAACCCCATAGCTGGGTCTCGGATCCCCAGGCAACGTGATCACCATTAAAAAAAAAAAACGGCTAGAAAACCTCAATTAACTATGTTTTTAGAGACAGTCATGTACTAAATCCATTGGAGATCGATTGACTCTTTCCTCGCCTCTAACTACTCATGCTCTGAAATACTAAACAAAATTGGAGTTAATTAAATTGTTCAAGGCATTACAGTAGCTAAATATATTTTTCTCTCTCTGACAAATTCTGGGCACCGGGCATCTGATTCCGTGTTCTCCCGGAGATAACGTCGTTATATCTCCGATTTCGTGGCTCGGGAAGGTTCGGACCCGTTCCGGATGTCCCAATGGACCTTCCTTCCATTCAAACTTCTTCCGTTAAGCGCCTTATTGTGTCTTGCTACCACGATAAGAAGTTTCGTTTTTTCTCTTATTCTTTCGACTGATTTCGTCTTCTAAGTCCTTTTGTGTGTTCATTTTTGTCTGATTTTCGATCAAAAAGGCCGTTTCTTGCATTTCTCAGATATTTTCTGGCTCAATTCGATGCGAATGAAAAAATTTAATTCTAGAATTTTCCGAGCCTCCTTTTTATCAAAAGTTTGGAGCCAACGCTTTTAACATCCTATTTTGCGAGCATCGGCGGGATTGACTGTGCCAATCCGGGGAAATGGTACATACCCGGACAGTCCTCTCAATGTCCCCATTGAACACAAAACTCCTGGTTACTTTCAAATGTTGATCCAGTGTTGCTCAAGAGTCGGTACTGCCATCTCCTGCTCGCTCGTTCCTGCATTAACCTCAAGCCCTTCACTGCTAGCACTTCACTGCTAACATGGCACTAACCACCAATTTCGACACATTCTGGTCTTGATTAGGCATCCCATGGAAAATAGCTCTCCAAATTTCCATACTAACACTAAGTTTGCTCTCTTGGGGCACCAAAACGTCTGACCCAGGCAGTGACACGGGTGTTCCCCATGAGTCCGAAGGATATTCCTCCAGGTTCAATAAGACGACGCTATTCATCAGCATCTGTTGCCTTTCACCCTTCTCGTCAACCGTGATAAAGTCATTCGCCATCTTTCCACTCGCTTTCCTCTTCTGAAAATCACTGACGTTTCCGTCATTCAAATTCACAAAATTTTCTACAACTATCTTTTCTAATTCGTCTCTAGACCTCTCCGGGACTGCCCGAAGGATCTTCATCAATAGTTCATGGGGTTTTCCAGACCTCTTCGATAATCGCACCCATTTGGGCGCCGAAAAGAGTTGATCAATGAACGGATGCTGCGTTTTGGTATCCACTACACCAGGTACGTCGGATATTTGCTGTTCCAGTATGGTGCCAAACTGGATCCCAACAGATACTTCGAGCCAACTGTCTTGTGATATCCCTCGCTTTGCTTCAGGTTCAATTCATTCTCGAGAGCTTCTCGCCGGCTTCCAATTTTCTGCTCAGTCTGCATTAACCCCGGAAACACTTCCACGCTCAGGGCTGTCAATTATTTATGTGCCCTCTCGAGACATTCCACTGATTCCATGGAGCTTGTCATACTGTAGAACCCCAATGCAGTTACCAAATTCACCTCAGTATACCCGTGGCAGTTGGCAACTAATTCCATATCGCTCTTGTCCGACATGCTTAGCCTCCTAAATAGCCTCCCAAATAGCCTCGCTAACTGGCAATGTTGCTCGGCCAGAGTTTCCAAGCAATGACCCGTTCCACAATGCCCTTCCATCCACAACTGGCGGCCAGGCAGTTACCTGATTTCATCCATTCACTCGGGAAGTTTCCCTCCGATGGTTCCGTGGGTGTATTTTCACTCTGCTTCTTCACTTTCAAGGCCAGCAAGTGGTGAATCCTTGCTAAGTCATGCAGACTCTCATCGTCGCTCTCTTCTAGCTCAATATCAGCGGTGAGCTCCCATTTCAGACCCGAGTTCGGGTTTGGGCACCATGAAAGTATCAAGAGTTCCCACTTCGTCAAAAGACTGTTCTTCAGTGGATCTTTCCACGAACCACACTCAAAGCTCACCTGCGCCTTCAATTTGGAAACCGAGGGTTTGACCATTCGCTCCTCCAGAATTATTCCCAACTGCAGCTGCTCAGACGTTATCATCCCCATTTACCGCACTATCTACACCCAAAAATCGAGAATTACCGCTTGCTCAAAATCAAAGTACGAGTCCCTGGTTTCCTTTTTTGGACGAATTGATGACAGGCCATTCCAAGCACACTTGAAACATGCTGGAAGGCTCTCTGCTTCCCTAACATCACATATTTTTTCAGGCACTTGACCCTTTCCAGCAATTTTCAAGTGATTGTCAATTCTTTGTCGGAGCACCTCCTGATTTCCTTCAGCCTCCGGCAGCTATCGAGGTCGTTCAGCTCCTTCGCCGGTATCCGTAGTGGCATATCTTGATAGAGTTCCAACAAGGCTCTCAACAAGACCTCTTCACGCTTCGCCCCTCTTTGTCTGATAGCCTTCACGCATTCTTCTAACACTGGAGTGGGGATACGATTCACCACGAACTTCGCAAAGCGCATCTTTCTTTCCGTTTCGCCTATGCTATCGCGGAGTTTCAGAGCTTCTGTCAGTTCCAACTGTGGCTCCCTTGTCTTGGTTTCAATGGCGGCTTCATACATCTGTCTCCTTATTCCAACAAGTCACCACATCAGCTTCATTTGTAGATCTGTCCTGACACATGGTTTATCAATATACGCCGTTACTGACGAAGGTGTGCGTATTTTTTCGTCAAAATACTTTTGGAGGGCCGTCCTCCAGGAAGTTTTTACCAGCAGCTCCACGCCGTCTTCATTCACTCCCGATGACCACACGGTGCTATACTCTTTTCTCTTTAGATTTGAGCCCATCATTAACTCCTTCATGTTTTCCTGCATGGCTTGTTTATCATTTTATGCCATCAAATCTTCTCTCGCGGAATTCCTCGCCTTCAGTATTTCCACATAGCCCCCAGCAGGATCGCCCATGTGAACTGACTCGGGCTCAGTGATGCGACTGTACTCGATCACGTCGAGCTGTCCCTCCAGTTCCATCTTCGCTATGTTCGCCCGGGTTTGTATATCTTTCAGCCCTACGGATCCATACTGGCTGCTAACCCCAACTTCCAGTCTGATGTCAGCCAGGGTCCTCTCGTTCTTCCTCTCTTTTGAGGCAGTGGATCCTGCTAATAACATTGGTGGAACCTGATTCTCCTTCTCTCTCCCGCTTATCCGTGGTACCATCCCCTTGTCCGTTCTCATCCAGAGAGGACACCTTTGCCAGAGACATCACTACTGCGGCCGCTTTCAATTTCACAACAAAGGGTTGGTCAACTTGTCGTTTACAGCTCTTGAGCTTTCTCACCATGAACTTGTACTTCTTCAGCTCCTTCTTGGTTCTTTTTACAGGCTAGTCTCTCCCGACAGGACTCTCCTCAGCTCTTTCTTTCGTGACTGACTCGGTCAGACCGTCAGACTCAGAGGGCTCCATCATTTTCCCCAATTCTTCACACATGATGGGCTGATTCAATCCCACCCTCATCGCAAATTGAGTGCCGTAACCTCGGATCACGTCCCAGCTGCTCTCCATGAAAGCGACCCCCACACTTCTCCAGCTTTGATACCGTTCCCATTCTTCCTCTGGTAACGTGTTCAGGAATGCCACTCGCATTGATTCATCAATCCTCCGCCTTCGAGGAGATTCGCAGAGCAGCCTGGACGTGTCTCTTCTCTGATGTGCCTCCATTAAGGACATTGGCTCCCCGGGATACAAGCTCGCTGTGGGTTCTTTGGTGGGCGACATAAATGGCGATGGCGTCATTAGCATCGGTGTTTCATCCGCCCCACCATCTTGCGCTTCAATAAAATCATACTCCAAGAGATCTTTCTCCAGGACTCCCAGGTCAACTTCACTCACCTTGTCCCCTTTTACCTCCATGGGATTATCCTCTCCTTGATTCTCTTTATTTGCGTTCATCTTTTTCCTCATCATCTGGCCTGGGTCTCGACCCAGAGGGGCCTTGGCGCATATCAACTCCTGAGTCCGGCCGAGTCGGTATCATCAGGTCAACCGCCTCGTAAAACACCTCGTCATTTGAGACAATTTCCACAGGTTCCTCACGATGCGGTTCCACTTCCTCTATCGTCAGATAGATGCCTCCACCCGAATCTTTCGCCACTTCCAGCATCACCACCGTTTCTCGCCTGGGCAACCTCAATCTAGTCCTATCGCTGGCTGCTGAAAACACATCGTTCCAATGACCAGCAGACACCTCAGGCTTCCTTGATGGCACAGCTTTAACCTTTTTCTGACTCCAAATTTAAGGAAATTGAACTCAAAAGTGTGTAGTGCTGCAGTGTTCCAACTAATGAAGCGCGGATCCATTCCCTCACGATAGCAATCTCTCCTCTACGCCCTGCGCAGCTCCAATCCTCGGTGCAAAAGCAGGACTTGTGGCCCCCAACAACAACATCTTTCTGATCAGTGGATATAGAGGGTGCCTATCCGGCACTGGACTTGAACCAGTCTCCTGATGTTCCTTCACATGAGCATATGTCTCAGGCAAAGCCCAAATTTTCACTTCGTCTCTTGTGCCCTCGACGAGCGGTCGTAGTTCCAGAGCTTAGGGTTGAAATGGACGTTCGAAAGATCTTTGGCGTCCATTCGACATTTAAAGCTGTTGTTGAAATCCATCAATTTCCAGCCAGGCTCCGCAATCCTTCCAAATAGTATATCCTCGCTCGCCAGGCTTCTCAGTTCCCCCAATTCAGCAACGAACAATTTACTACTGATACAAGGTTCTCATACAGGAACGAGTGTCTCTACGCCTTCACTTGCACGTCTAGAAACACGTGCGTCACTGTCGGCCCGTAAATCAATGTGACGAACTCACTCAATCCGAAGATCAAAGCTGACGGATCGATCCGCATCATGAAGGCCAAATCGGTTTACAGGGGTATGCCCCCACGCCTTTTCTTTTCACTTTCAACGGTGACAGGTTTATCCTCTCCAGTTAAGCTTCTGTTTTGGTGCAGTAGTTACTGAAGCAGCACGGTCCTACAATCCTTCATCTTTCTGAAGGAGGCTGTCTATATCTGCGCGTAAAATTCTCTCCTCGAATCTTGCAACTGTTCCGGATGTCTCAGCAATACAAATAGGTCATCCAATCGACCCTTAGTCATCACTACCAGTGTGAGAAGGCCATCCAACCGGAGGTCAGTCAGTTCATGAGTAAACAGGACCACGGGTCCCTTCACAAAGCTCTCATGTCCGAAGGTTACGTCTAGTGCCAGGCCATTAGACAACTTACTGATATGTCTCTTAAAGTTGGCTATTAGGTGTCTCGAAGCCCTGGGATAGCAACTGCTGAGGAACGCGGGTTACCACCCCACGCCCATTACCGCGAGGATCGCATCGGACCTCTCGCAGTCGGGTCTCGTTGTCAGCGCGTCCGCCTGGAACTGGTCCAAGGACATGTTTCTTTCCTGCATCAATTGTAACATGGCTGCGCCCGCCTCCTCTCTCACGTCTAGGATCCTCTTTATATTTTGATGAATTTCCCTAACCACCACTGGGGCATCATCGAAGGCGTCCTGCCCCAGTGTGCATAGTTGTGGGGACAGATACAGCCAAGGAGTGGTATGAGGCTTCATCCGCAAGGCCATAGCCCAAAGATCCACTTCCGTGGAAGTAGCCTTCCTTCTCACTAATATCCCCATTTCGTACCTCATGTAATCTGTCTGCCTAAGCCATAAGTTGTTTGCCAGTCGCTGCACTAACTCGTGCTCGTCACTCACTTTTGGCCTAATTTTCAAACTTTGGCCAAAAGTTGAAAGATCCAGTCCCAATCCTTCATCCAGCACGACACGCGTCGTGCTGTGGTCCTTAGTTCCTTGGATCGCGCTCGGTATGTCCGACCATACTGCAGGGAATTCTGATCTGAAGGGGTAGTAAAGGCTTGTCGGTTCGGTGCCGGTATCACTTTGTCAAATCGTCCTTCTGCAATTAAGACTACCACCGCTTACTCAAACTGCAGAGGCTCGGTTAGTGAGACGTAGCCAGGAGACAATATGAAAACAATTTTGACCAGTTGCCTCGCAAAACAGCGTTTTATTGACTTCTCAGCTTCCATCATGGCGGAGAGAAGTGTCATGATCGCCTCTCCAGTGACCGCTGAGCTTGGGGACCATCCATCAACCAGGCCATTCAAAAATCCTCTACTCTGCAAGTGGTCATTCGATCCTGCTATTATGACAACCTGTGGGTCCATGTTCACCACTCTTTGCACACTTATTGCCATTCCCACAGCTTGTCCCCAGTCCAGATTGGGGGCTGTGAGGAAGATACGTCAGGCCAAAAGAGTGAGCAGGCGTATACAGAGGTTCAGAGCTAGCCAGTATCAAGATTTCCCCAATTTCATTTCCAGAGTATCATACGCCGCGAACAGGATGTCCCCTTTTGGTGACTCCAGGTGCGCATATTTCTTCTCATCACGTTTCACTGAGCTCACCCGGGGGTAATCCCTAAAGTACTTGCCCGCTTGCTGTCCCGGTGGCATAGCAAATTGCCTGTTTCTTTTTTGATGTTTGTTATTCGGTTAGTTTTCCAATAAACGCCACGGCTCGGTGGTGTTCTCTTCTTCGCCTGATGACGGACGTCCGTCAATGATCTCGTGTTCAGGGGTCCCATTGTTTTATCTGTGAGCAAACCCTCTAGATCAACCAGCCTCAAGGAGGTGGCAGAAAAGAATCCTCTGCCAAGAGCCAATACACGCCTAATGTTCGGTATAATCTGGATACCGTAGGATCGTGCCCATTAAGCATTTGCTTCCCGTCCGCACGACACGCCAGCGTGCTCATATTCAGTTTCATTGCCATGTCCACCTTGTATCGTCCCCACAGGCTGGGTTCTTGTCTGTTTCCCAATAACTCACTGATCCCATCATTATTTAGGGTCTGCTTGCGAGTTCACTGAGCCGCTTGTGACCTTGCAGACTGACTCGCGGCGCTGGTAGTTACTTGGGGAGCTACCTGTTGCGGACAATTTATTGTCCCAACTCAGTTCTCCAACGATCGGCCCCTGAAAGCGGGGACGATCCGCAATATCTCTCTCCGAGAACGAGAGTGGGCTGCGTAACAATTGCTTTTGTTGCCAAAAGTCCCAGACAATTTGCTAATGTTTGACATACACGAGACCTTACCCTGCCAGCAGGGCTGTCTCGTGTCACAGGGTTGATCATTGTCCGCCTCCATTTCCTCTATATTCGTCTGCAAAGCGTCGTTGATCCATTGTCTGCCCTTCCGGCTATTGAAATGTATCCCATCTCTCGTTAAGGCACTATGTTTCACCACCATTCGCAGTGCGCGCTCGATTTCCGTCAAGCTGACCTCAATGGAATTTTCGACAATCAAGTACTGAACATCGTGTATCAAAGCGTCACGTTCCCGTTCATGAGGTCGCCTATCGGTGAGCCGGCATCTGGATTTAGAGGGATGGTACACAAGGCCACGAGCCTTGGTTTGTACTTTTCTTTCAATTCATTGAGGAGACAGACCAGCAGTGGTTCCCATTTCTCCTCGGGGGTGACTGGGTTTCTGGAAACGTCATTCGTTCCTATCATCAGGATTAGTGTATCCAAACGATCATCTTTTTGTAGCTCCATCATCTTGATCACTTGAGCCACCGAGGGTTCACCAAAGGAGATTGGTGGATTGATGCCTGGTTTCAGCTCATGTTGTTCAAAAAAGCTCTTGGGTTTTCTGCAGCGGCCTGAACGAAGGTCCTCCGGGTGTTTAGATCTTTTCTGATGTCGACCACTTGCGACCTCGCTTTGGTTCCACTCGGTACCGTACCAGCCAGTTCTGTGGGATCTGTCGTCCTCTCTCTCCTGATGGATGACTGGCCTGTGCGTTGGGAAGTAATGATCCTATCTGAGCTACTGTCCTGCGCTCGATGTTATTCTTGCATCGTCGCTTTGGCTACCTGCTCGAACCTTTCCTGACACCGAGGAGTCAGGTAAGTATCCGAGGGGTCAGGTATCAGGTTCCTCGCGTTAGCAATCGAGCTCACTCGCTGTGGCGCTGCCACTTCATTGGTCTGTAAAGCTCCTGATGCTTAGCTTTAGTCGTCGTGTCGGCGCTCACCATAGCTAGGACATCCGGTCACAACCTGCTCAACCTCGCGTGGTAGACCTCCTTTAGGTGACTTATCTCCTCCTCCTTGAGCGTAATCAGTAGCTCGTCATGTTTCCTCCTCCACTCATCACGCTCCTGCCAGTCCTTGCCCTCTTCTCGAGATTTTTGCTGGTTTCTGCCGTCTGTATCTCAATTTCGTTCGTTTTCGCCTTCTCTGACGATGGAGCTGCACTCGATGAGTCTGCAGAGTTCTAAGGGCCCGGCCCATCGCGTGGTCTCTTCGATACGAAGAGAGGCTGTGAAGTAGACTTGGAGCGCACTGAAATACGCATCTCCCCTGGTCTGTAATCCGTCTGTTCCTCCAATCCTGGCTCACGAGCCAAGTCGTGACCAGACATCTCTCCATGTCGCCATCGCATAAGACTGTTTCGTCCTCTTTCGGCGGTACCGAACCCCCCAGCTCCGGGTTTTCCATTCCAAAGGTACAATCTATCAACCGCTGATATATCTCGTCCAGAGCCGTTCGTAGACTCGCTGAGATGAAATCCATTATTTCATTTGTGTCGCTCATTCTCTTTCATGTGGATTTGTCTCTTCAATCTTCAATTTTTTTTCAAAATTAAAAATCTGATCAACCACAATCTAAAAGACAAGTCGCGACTTGAAACATTCTTCAAGCTATTTATCTTCTGCTTAAGACATCATTCTATCTTTTTTTAAAAAAAAAAAACAGTTATATGGAATTTTCCTCCTCTTCTTTTTTTAAGAGATAGCACCGAGGTGGATCGTCCACCTCCGATTATGTCAATGTAATTTGATGAGATGCTGTCACCTTTCGAACCTGGAGCAATCCAGCTCACAATAAAATGATCATCACAAAATCATAACCATAATAGCTTAAAGTCTCAACATCACACATCAACACTGCTATACAAAAACCTAATACTTAGTACCTGTGTTAAAACCGAAATCCTAATTTTTAAAATGTAAGCCTAGTAGATGACTTTTAATTGTAACAAAAAAAATCTGAACTCAATCAAAGCCCTAGCATATCCTGAGATAATATTCCTAATTTATATAGATTTCTATATCTGTTTTCGGAAAAATCACATGCACTAGAGCATATAGCTCTCTGGTATGTAGCTTTCCCCTAGTGGGATCATACGCTGGTAAGAAGAGCGAAGTCACTCCCTTCTCGACCAGGATATCCTAAGGTCGAGTTCGTGCCAGCACTAAACTTTCAGGATTCACGTGTTGCCAGTCGGTGGCCTGGGTTACCAAAAAACACAGTTATTTTCCCGGTATTTGTGATGCGACATGGGGCAGCGCTATCATTCCTCCAGGCCCCACTGTATAAAATCACTGTCAGTCACAACGATGCTGTTCGAGTACTGATTCGGTAGGACAAAATATGAACGAAAAATTGTCCAAAAGGCGGTTTTTTAGGGTTTTCGCCCTCCGTTTCCAGTTCCAAGGTTTTCCTTGCCGATTTTGGTTTTTCGATGAAAAGATTTTTGGTGTGCGTGAGTCTTACCCCCACTCCCCGGACAAAAATATCCATCGACATCCCGCCGATTGCTTCGGATCGATCAGATCGAGATTCGATTCGGGAACACATGAGGGGCCATCTGGAGCGATCCAGTTTGACTCGATGTTGTCATGACTGGTGTATTTGATGCTGATCTGATCGATATCCTGAATCTTCAGCATTCTTTTTTTTTGGATCTGCAGGTAGGTCATTGAGCCAATCGATCACCCGTAAATTTGTAAAATCATGCTCATGCATTTGTTCCGCCTCAGGTTCGAACTCCATTTCCGGTTCAGACCGATCCTTGATCTAGTCTGCTTCTGCATGATCGATCAAGTCGATGTGCTGTATTACCACTATTTCATCCAAACCAAATGCTGAGTCCGTCATATCGTCCATTACAATTCTGTCTAGGACAAAATCTTCACCACACTGGCTGTGTTTCTTCTTGTCCCTTTCCCTCTTGCTCTGTCGCGTCTTCATGGTCAAGGGAAAGTCAGGTTCTACTTTTTTGTCAATTTCGGTCTGCTCTAGGCAAGTCCAGTCCTCCTCGGCATATGGTAGGGTTTCGTCATCGACCTATATTCGCTCAGTTAGTTCCATGTCCAGTGGTAGATCACACTCATCTATCACCTCACTTCCGTCATTTTTGTTACGAATGCCTCTCTCGTTCACTTTGCAGGCGGTATCTACTATCAAGTAGTCATTCTCATGCAAGTCAGTCGGGATGCACCAGTGTTCCGATGAGGCATTGTGCGGCTTGATGATCTCGTAATGAGCTGCGCGTCCGGTGCTCAATCGATAAAAATCTGGTGCACTTCAGTTATTTGATATGGACCACGCCATTTTTAGCAACTTTTTGGTTCCCTTTGGGGGAACCAACTCCTAGAACACCAAGACATAGTTTCCCACTGAGTAAGTTTTGGCGTCAGCGGTCCTCCTATCGAATCATTTCTGTCTGATTTGGGCCTGCTGCGTGTTACTTCGGCACAGTTCATTCAATTCTTGTTTCCTACTGATCACAAGACGCATATACGTTTGCGGTGATCTTCTCCTTCCTTCGTACTCCGGATAGAAGAACGTTATAGGAGGGATTTCTCGTGGCCGGTTAACATCATATGTGGGCTAATTCCCGTAGTTGAGTGTTCGGTACTATTGTACGCACCCATCACCTGCGGAAAGTGCTTATCACAGTCGTCCATGTATCGTGAGCATTGAACCCTTAGTATGGAAACTAGAGTGCAATTTTTCCTCTCGACCAGGCCATTCGTCTGCTGGTGATAAGTGATCGAGTGGGCTGCGCTACTTGCGATCTCTTCATTAACTCTTTTGTGAGATCACCGACGAATCCTTTGCCATTATCTGACTGGAATGTGATCGGGCAGCTGTGTCTGGCAATCCAAACATTTATTAAATGATCACAAGTTTCCTCCGCTGATGCTGTCATTCGGGGAACTGCCTCTTCGTATTTTGTGAAGTGATCAATCCCTACCAGCATTTGGTTTTAGCCCGTGGCCGTCATGCAGATTTTCTGATGATCGATTTGTATCACCTCATTGAATCCTGACGATTTTATCAAATGCAGGGGGAACCTCCGCTTCCTGGGGTCCTTCGCTTGCTGACATGACAAGCATGAAGAAATCCGTTTTTCACATGCCTATTTCAAGCCAGGCAATTCAAACCGCTTCTGTACCGGTTATACACTTTGTCCACGACTCGATGGCCCACTTGGTCGTGTGAGCGAACCAATAAATCAGTTTCCATTTGATGCAGCTGTGGTAGTACTATCGAATTGTATTTGTAAATAACTTTGTCTTATTCTTTGCGCTTGCAGGCCGCAATCCCGTCTTTGTTCAAGTATAACAAATCCTTTCTCTTCATATAAAACTGCTTCAGGATCTTATAGCTAACTTCCTCCCACTCACCTTTGTCGGGTGCTCCGTTTTCTATCCATCTCTTCAAGTTACTCGTTATCCTATCATTTTGCTGAGCCCTTAAAAGATCAGACAGTCGGTACCTGGCTTTCAGATATGAATTTATCACGTTTAGTTGTCCGCTTATTTTTTCCGGAGCATGGGTATCGTCCATCATTTTACACACAATATCTTTTTCAAAAGTGTCGCTTTTTGCTCCAAAGGCTCAAGATTGGTACGGACGACCGTAGCATGCGGAAATAATTCAGTCGGACGCTTCGACACTGCTATCATTTCAAGTTCATTTGCAGCATTGTCGACTACAGTGCCTTCCTCATCGGAGGTATACCTGTCCGTGTCTGGGTCTTGATGCATTTTTCTGTCCAACCCGCGCTGTTTCCATTCCACTAGCAAGGAATGAAACGCCATCTCCGACGCGTCTGATTTGAAATTAGGTTCAGACACGTTCTCCCAGGATTGAGACTTCGTAACATCACTCGAGCTGATGGAGTCTACAGAGTCGCCTTCAGACTTGTTGTTCTTGTTTCTCGACTCCCCTGACCAAATTCTGTCCTTCGGTAGTCCTGGCATCAACGCCTCGGACAAATCATTCTGGCGGGACCCGATGGAGCATGACTCCCCGGACAATGTCTCATCTCCGGATGACCAGTCCGAGCACGGCCCGTACTCCTTTTTTGCATCAGTGAGCTGAACCCTCCTTGCCATAGTGGATTTCAGTTCAACACTGACTCCCTGAGCACACTGAGTGCCGGTCAGTTGTTGACATTCCACGTATGAGGTCCTCAAAAGGATATCTTTCGGTATCGAGTTCACCAGATGGTTCACTATTAATCGGCAATCTCGTTCAACATTCCGACTCCGGATTGCTACCGGTCTCTTCTCTGTTCGTTTGGTGATGGTCCGGCTCTGCATGGTCTCGATCCATTCATGATCTTGTCTTTCATTTTCTCTATCAAGCAGATCGCGAAGTTCTCGCATCACATCCGGTCCTACATTCACCGTTTTGTTCAGCAGCGCTATATTATTGATATTTATTCTGGTAAATTCTTGCTGTACCAGGTTGGAGCGAACTAAACAATCCAACGGAATCATATCACCCTTTGTCTACACTTTTATTTCGGCAGCTTTTCGGCAGAAAGTTGGGGTATCCTCGTATGGTATGCTCTGACTTGTCAAGCCATCTGGTGAGTGGAAGCTGGTCATAGGTGTCTTTGTCCAGAAAGAAAATTCCATCCATGATCTCTGCCTGGTTAGCCTGCTTCTCCTCCAATCGCTCATAAAACTCCGTCTTTTTGCTGAGGCTGTCGGCATTGTGGTGTCTGTCACAATTTTGGTGCTCTTCAATCATGTGATAGCCATCCAGCAACCGATATAGCTCTGATCCATCGAATAAGTTTTTAGCCAGGAGAGTGCTCGATTGTCTATGAGCAACTTGAATGGAGCACTTCCTAAGTATGCTCTGTACTTTTCCACAAAAGTAATTACCACGAACATCTCCGCTTTCGGTGCACCATATTTCAGTACGGTATCGCTTAGAACTTTGCTCCCATAAGCTATGGGTCGGAGAACAGTCCTCCCATTCCATTCTTGTTCCTGATGGAGTATGCCCGAGATAGCGACTACTGATACGTCCGTGTCCAGCACAAACATTCCTTTCTTGGTCGGCATGCCGAGGACAGGAGCCCAACAAAGTTTGCGTTTGACGTTCTCAAAAGAGACTTCAACCTCGTCAGTCCAATCGAATTACTTTCCCTTATTTCGCATCAATTGCTGCATAGTGTATATCTTGTTGGCATACCCTTTGATAAAATCGTGGTTGTATTTAGCAAAGCCGAGAAAGCTCATCAATTGTGAGTCGGTTTTCAGTGCCTTCCATGTCAGCACTGCTTCAACCGCTTCAGAATCTGGTCTGACTCAGTGCTTGTCTACATGGCGAACCAGATACTTTTTTGAGTCCCTAGGGACCTCGCACTTGGAGGGTTTACGTTTCACGCAGGCCTGCTTCATGCAAGTAAAGACTTCGTATAGTCTCTCTATGTGATCCTCCAAGGTAAGTGTCGCAATCACAACGTCATCAGCATAACTTATTATGAGGTTCCCATACTTCTTTGTTACATTCGTGAGTGCCTGGGCCATCAACCGTCGTGTTGCATTGAACAAACGGCATTCTTTTTCGCTGGAACAGTCCCAGTTCAAATGCAAAGCCCGTTTTCTCTCGATCCTGTTTTCTGAGGGGCACTTGCCATAACGCAGAGCCCAAATCCAACGTCGTGAAGAGTTTTGTGTCTCCCAACTCCGAGATACGAGTGATCGGGTATGCATCTCTTATCATTACTGCGTTCAAATAGCGGAAATCACAATAAAACATAGGTTGCCCCCTTTGTTCTTAGCCATGACCACGCAACAGGCCCACGAGGACTTCGATGGCTCAATCATATCATACTCCGACAATATCTCAATTTCTTTCCTACAAGCCTCTGATTTATATGGGGTCATTCTCTTGTCTCCCTCCGTGTGATGTACCGAGCCCTCTTTTATCTCTATCTCATTTTCGACAAAATTGTAACAACCTATGTCGGCTTTGTGTTTCGAAAAACGTCTGCGTTCCGATTCAACCCTGCTCTAAGGTAAACCAGTTCCTCATCCGCTATTTTGCCTTTCAGGTGTTGTATCTCAAGTAGGACTGGTTTTTTGCCGCTAAGTCTGTGTCTATTGGTCTCTTAGGGAAATTCGAGCAACTAGACAGCCCATCGTCTGTCTCTGAGATTTTATAGAAATTTTTTTTTCTAAAAGACTTCAATTCATTTATTCTTTTCAATATACTTTCTTGGTTGGCATGTGATGGACAGTTGTTTTCTAAATCTTCAAGTTCTCCAAACTCTGATATTCTGTTTTGAGAGGCAAAGCATAGCCAAGCTGCTTTCCAGGTTGTAATGTCATCGATGTTGCCTGTGTGTTCAACAACACAATCACACTTAGTCCGTTCACTTAGTGATAAAATTCATCCTGAAATTAATGACTTCTTACTGCTTGGGTTGGGTAACAGACGAACTTCTCTGTTGTTACTATGTTCATTTAATTTCGTCATTCTAAACGACTCATTACAGCTTGATTCGCCTTCAACCAAATTTTTCGATCTGAGAAAATTGGCGAATTTGTTTGATTTATCAAGATCTTATTATCAGATTTTTTTTTCATATTTTCTTTCTGGGTCTTTGATTCGTATCAACCCGTCGTTAAGGTCAAAGTTGCGCACGAAGTCACATCCTAGGACAAACTGGTCGGATTCATCCAAGTTTTTGACAGCCAGAGAGCTCATCCAAGATGCCTTCCTCCAACTGCAGCGAGATGATAGGAGTCCTTCCGGCCACATAGATTGCGCCCCGATATTGCGCCCCGATTGGCCGCAGCCAGTCTGATGTTACCCGGTATCAAATTCTATGTCGCCCAGGTCGCCTATTGAAGCCCATGTTGTTCCAGGTGCTGATAGGCATGGCACTGACCACCGCCTTGGTGTCATATAATCCTTTCACTGAGAGTAGTCCCCGCTATATCGCCTTAACAGTCTAAGTGGACTGCATCCTGCTAAAGCCCGGCTTTGTGTCCAAATCGCCGCACCTTGAGCTCCTCTTGACCGATGTAGATCCGGCGTACTTGGGAGCTTTCGTGTAGATGTTTATGCCATCCACATTCATCACAAAGGGTATGGCCGATAGACATTTCTATAATGTCCGTCTACTCTCATCAGTCTCGGCCCAGCTGTTTTGAGTAATGCTCTCACAGCCTTAGAATAAAACTTGGGATCTTTTTGCCTCAATTAGTCAGCATACATATCAAGGTGTACCAGGGTGTACGCAATAACCTGCGACCGATATGATTGAAATTATCTTCATCCCCTCTCTCTTCTTTTCGAAGGTCTTCCCTGAAATGACATTCAACTGGAAATCTCGGCTCTTGTGTTCATGGTTGTATTGTTCTTTCACTGTCCTCTCTAGAGTATTCAGTTTCTTGCGCAACTCCGTATTTTCCAGTTCAGACCTCACCCATTGTTCCACTTCTTTCGTAGCAAACTCTTGTTGAACCTTCTGTAGTGCGGTAGGAGCCGCTAGGCCATAATCTACCTTAAGCGCATTAGCTGGTGCAGCTTCCAGGCTCGAGGCAATCGCATCCTTTGGCAAGGTCTTCACCTTCTTAGTTGTGAAGGTTCCTTGCGACACTTCTTTCTTCCGCGACTCAGCTTAGTTCATCAGGCGTGGTCGAAGAGCCTTCACACCTGAAAGCGCCTCTTTGCGGCGGGGATGCTGCGCGTCTGCTACTGCATCACAAAACTGAGTGCAGTTCTAACTGATTGCAAAAGAAACATCTTGGCACAAAATTCCTTAGCGCCATCTCACATAATCTTCGTGGTCTTTGTCAGTTGCGTCCACGTCGTCAGGGAAGTAACCAATCGCTTTCTTGTTTTGTTAATAAGTAGAACAAGCTCAGTCATGATTGTCCAGCGAACCAAAATTGGTGCATTACCTTCTCTTGTTCATGTCATCACGAGGCTTAAGCCAACCAGAACTTTTGCCGTTGTTAATTCCACTATAGTTGCCGTAATTGCAGTAAAGATTCTTAGCACTTGGCTTTTTGAGCAGGTATTCGTGCAATTTCATGCGCAAATCGTCGGGCATGGGCACGGAGTACACCGGCAAGGTAAGATAGGTGGCCAGCATAGTTTTCAGATCATCACTCTTTACTCCGTCCATGAACTTTGAGGCTATGGCTAATTTCCTTTCTGAGATTCGCCCATCAGGATTACGTCTCGTTCTGAGCAGTTCGAGGTCATCCATAACTTTTTTTTCAAAGG